>NC_081180.1:151272990-151438785 GCF_029867415.1 Vicia villosa
GACCCTCAAGAATAACATCGAAATGTTCTTGCAGAGAAACAACTTCACCTACTCAATAAGAGCATCACTGTGACCTCAATTGTAAATAAAAAAATTTGAACAAAATCATTTTCGGCAAAGGTCTTACGAAGCTCAATGCAGTGCTGTTTGCCAGAAAATGGAAATAAATCTGAATGTTAATAGTGGCAAACAGCACTGCCATTGTGGTGGCTCACGGGGTTGCTGCCACTATGTTTCCCAGTGGGTCATAGACGAATGGCGTGACCGAAGCATATGAGTTCGTACTGTGTCCCAAAATTGTAGCTCATTTCATGTCTGAAGCTCATTCTGGCATCACAAGATGGAGATTTTTTGCGAATCCTAAAAAAGTGTGGAAATATGAACTTTCTCACTGTTTTAGGCATCCTTCCACCACGGGCTCACTCCAGAATGGTGGAGCTTCATATGCCCCACCTCTCCATCATAGGAGGTGGACGCATGGGGAAGGTGTGATGAATTGCAGTAGTTGAAGTAGATGAATAAACAGTACAAATAACATGGTAAAGATTATCATAACTCTTAATGAAAAAATATATAACAAAAACCAAAATACGAAAAATAAATAGAATTTATCTATCGTATGAATAACATTGATTATTTTTAGTCCTAATTATTTAGTAAATACTATTAATTTTATTTAAACTCTATTTAATATACAGTTTCAATTAATTTCAGAGTATGGCCCTTCGTGCCACTATTGATGTCAATTACTGTTTTAGTTCTTGTATGAAGCATTACTTCTCAGAGTTCATCTTCAATACAAATCAGTCTTATTTCATTTTACTATCTTCTGTTGGATCTATTAATTACTTTACTAGACAGCATGTTCCACTTCATATTCATAATAGGAGTTATGACTGCAGCTATCATTATTCATGCATTTTTTATTTCCTCTTCAATTTATCTATCTGTATCCGACTGCTTGTGGTTAAATTCTCAAATATGTTTTTTCCCCTTGCAGAAATCTGTGAAAAAAGAACATTTCTTGTGGCAGTTGTTCAATATAGAAAATGATATTGTTAATACAACTGAGGACCTTGAAGTTGAAAAAAAAAATCGTGAAGGTGTTATTGAAGAATTAGAAAATTTTGAACATGAATCCAGTAAGAAGAAAAAAGAGCAAGCCAAATATCTGAAAGAAGTTACACTACGTGAGAAGAAAATAACTGAGAAAGGCAACAAACTTGACAAAACTGTGAGTGTTTTTTCTACATTTGGGGTGTGTTGTGGGAATTGCTCACTTCATTTTCAACTCTGCGATTGAACTTTTCAAGTTGATCCAGTACTATGCATTTTAAACCTTGTTGAACTATGAAGAAACTGGATTAAAAATTTTAGTGTCCAAGTTTCATGTGAATCCCTGCTGAACAATTTTAGTGTCCAAGTTTAGAAAATGGCTTTAATCTCACTATAGTGCGAGTGGTACAATAGGACTACAATTTGAATCCCTGCTGAACTAACAATACCCATCTCCTTCAGACACAAAAATGAAATATAGATCTTGGACTATGCGAAAATAATCTTGCTATTTTTTTAAGTTTTGTTTCCCTATGTTGATTGTATTTGTTATGCTTTGAGTAGTTTATTATATGATTTTTCTGGTTTTCTATCCTTACAGCAACCAGAGCTTCTTAAATTAAAGGAGGAAATGTCTCGCATTAGTACAAAAATTAAAAAAGGGAACAAGGAGCTTGGCAAAAAAAGGGAACAACAAAATAAGCATGACAAGGATATAGCAGTGCTAGAGAATGATATTAAGGATCTTACAGCGAAAGTGGAAGACGTGCAGAAAAAGAGTCGAAATGTTGGTGATCAGCTCAAGTTAGATGGCAATGACTTGGAAGAATATTATAGAATGTGAGTGTTTATTTGCTGTAGATGAGCATTCCCATTTTATAGTTTATTTTTTCCCTCTTTTAGAACAGGATTATTGCTTAATGTTTGGAGTGAGCAAATAAACTAATATGCAGAAAGGGAATATGGTGGGGGGGGGGGGGGGGGGGGGGGTATTCTATCCCTTGTTCAACTATAGAACACAAAGGGAGACTGATAGAACTGAAACCAAGAACCTGGGAAATTTTATCGAGTCTTGGGTTGCACTAACAATCTGATAAAAACTGGTACCAAACAAGGAAATATAATAGTAATTACAACAGGTTTCCAAGAAATTCAAGAGTCTCAGTTCTCTCCCTCCAACAATCTGAGAGCTTGGTCTCTCCCTCCCAAATCAGTTCTTCTAATTTTCCATGATAACCCATATAACCTATGGTTTCCCCATTTTATTCATACTCCCCAAATAAATACGTAACTGCTACTAAATGTTAATATTAAACACAGTAACTGCTAATAAAAGTAACCGCCTGACAGAATAGAAAGACCATATTCAGTTTTGGTTCTTATCATTCTTAACAGTACTCCACCAAAAGATTCACCTTGTCCTCAAGGTTAATGATAAAACGAGTGTCCTCAGGGTCCCATAACTTTGAGTGGTATGTTTGACCCAAAAACATAGCATGACAGCAGTAGGCATTGACAGTTTCAGTTTGATCAATCCAAAGGACAATCCACCTTTCACCAAGGATCCGTCTGGATCTGGCGGCTTTGGCGATGCTGGCGGATCCAACTTGAGTGAAGCCCATCTCTCTCCGGTCATTGTTCTAGACAGGGCCGCCCCTCGATTTGAAAACAATACCTGCGCCATGTCTATCAAATAGCGAAACCCATAAATTTGCATAAATCTGCCATACTCTCTTTCACCAAATCCATAGCCGTGGCTTTCACGAGTTCATTTTCTGCCCCTTTCTCTATTTTTCCCACACATTTATTTTCTGCTATCGTTGTTAGATTTAAGTTTACTTGATTAATGTCTTGCTGTTGAACATCCAGTGGAGCCTTCAACGGTTAACGACTCTGATTGAATTTCAGCGTCCTCTTTTTTGACAGAAGATGTAGTCAATATGTCCCGATATTCCGGCTTGAAATGCCAGATAAATGCAAGCCTAAAGATACATCTACTAACCTGTTGATGGCGACAATTCCTTCAGTGCAACCATTGGTGAGCACAACCTTTGAGTAACTTAAACTCCTCTGCCAGTTTCTTCTCCTCCGGAGTTTCTCTTGTTTTGAAATATCCCTAAATGCTTAGTACCCACCAGTATGCATCTTCTTCTCCATCGAACACTCGCAACTCCATGTAAGGCACGGTGTACCACAGATCCATGAAACGTGCTCTGACACCCTTTGAGAGAATCTGGTATCAAACAATGAAGTTTAATAGCAATTACAATGATTTTCCAAGAAATTTGAGAGTCTTGGTTCTCTCTCTCTCTCTCTCTCTCTCTCTCTCTCTCTCTCTCTCTCTCTCTCTCTCTCCAAGAAACCGAGAGCTTGGTCTCTCCCTCCCAAATAACCTCTTCTAATTTTCCAGGATAAGCCACCTAACCTACGGTTTCCTCATTTTCTTCATACTCCCCAAATAAATACGTAATAACTGTTGCCAGTAAATGCTAATATTAAAAACAGTAACTGCTAATAAATGGTAACTACCTCACAGAATAGAACGGTCACATTCAATTTTGGTTCCTAGTAAATCTTAAGGTCTATCACAATCTTATCTGCTACTTACCCACTACAGACATCTTCCTCTAGGTGGATTCTAAACAAAAACACCTAAATTCATGCTATTTAAGAATTTTAGTTTACTGCAATTAACATGGTACTAAAAACCGGACCTGAGCGGCTGGTTCAACCGGTTGAACCAGGAACCGGACCCTAGTCTGGTCCAACTTGCGATAATAATGCCTTACTTCCAGACCAGAAACCCCAAAAATCGGTGAAACGGGGAAGAACCGGCGGTTGATCCGGTATCTCAAGTTGAATGGCATTACTGGTTTAATTTTCCAAAAAACACAACGATACTATCGAACTTCTTTGGCATCTGGATGTCAATGATTTTCTTCCTCAAGCATTCTGTGTTTTCTATGATCAAAGAAATAAGAAGAAAGGGTTAAACACATATATAAATGAAGGAAGGCGATGAGACAAGTTTAAATGTATATATAGAATTAAATCAAAGTTTGAATCTTGAAGGTATGAGGATTAAATCATCTCTGAATATTATTGTAATTTAAGATTAAAGTCAATGTTACATTCTTAAAGACAGGTGAAAATATACAAGAATTAAGGAGATGGAGCCTCTTTGCTCTTAGGTGTTTAAGAAATTGTTAACAAAATTAAAAAGAAGTAGGAACCCTTAAAAATAATTGTGGTAAAAGAAAAGAGAAAGTTAATGGGGTGTTTGTTTTGAGTTTAGAAATAAGATTCCTGGGAATGCATGAATAAGAAATGAGTATATCCATGTTTGTTACATGATTGAAAATAATTATTTCTAGGAATAAATAATGATTTCAAAGAAAAAATTAACTTCTCATAACTTGTCATATTCCCATGTAAAAGGACGGGAATGTGGAGGAAAAAACTTAGATGGACACAGCTATACCACCAGGATTTACACACAACCAATCACATTTTTTTATTAATTAAATAATAAAACTAAAATTATCTCTCTCCTCCATTATCACAACCACCTTCCATGTTGGCAATTAAAAACGAAATTAAATTTTAAATAAATTTAAATTCTCTCTCTTCTTATTGGTTGTTCCTAAATATATGGATTTTGGTCCGTGTCCATGCAAGAATTGCTCGAATGTGGATTCCAATGAAATTTTATAAATTTTTTTAAAAAAATTTAATTAAATTCATAAATTTTCCTAGGAATATCAAAATGTATGCCGAACAATTTTTCAAAAAAAATCCTTGGAATAAATTTCCTACCTTTATTTTCCTGGGAATAAATTTTGATTTCGTGAAACAAACACCCCCTAAGTGAATATGGTAAGTGCGAAGAAGAAACATTTCATTCTAATACTATTATTTTTTCTAGAAAAAAATTATATTATTCATTAAGATCACTAATAAGTATGTTTTTAAAAATTATTTTAGAGTTTAATAAAGATGCACTGACAATGTAAAAAAGTTTTTATCCAATGGGAATATATCACCCAGCCATGTCATATAAATAATTTAAAAATTTAAGTTTGACTTGATAGAATACATGATCGTCATTGATTGAAAGTGTAAAATTAATTTACATTGTCAATGCACCATCCCTTTTCTCTCTTTTTTTAACAAAATAGTTTAAAATATTTTTTTTATTTATTTAAATTTTTGAGTTTCATATTATTATTATTATTATTATTATTATTATTATTATTATTATTATTATTATCTTTATTATTTATTAAATGTTGGAGATTTTGTAAGAAAATTTGTTGGGATAAGTTATAGAGTTATATAATACTATAGATACTATAGATAGATGGATTGATGAAAAAGAAGTCTTAAATATCTAAATTATATATTTTACTTTTGATAATCTATTTGAAGAGAGATAAATATGATATATTCATAAATATTTTTATAAGTTATAAAAGTTTGTGTTTTGAACTTTTTTCCTAAAGAATTAAAAATACCATATATTTGAATTAAACATTAAGATTTGATATTGGAGGGAAATTTGGTGGGAGAAGTTATAGAGTTATGAGAGGTTATTATTATTATTATTATTGTTATAATAATAATAATAATAATTATTATTATTTGGTGGGAGAAGTTATAGAGTTATGAGAGGTTATTATTATAATTATAATTATGAGAAAAGGGATGATGCACCGACAATATAAATTAAACATAAGGAAACAAATATCATTGACCAGAAGTTGGAACATGTTTAGATTTGTTATATTTTGTCTATCAGGCAGAGATTTGTAGAGGGTGTTGCCTGCATATGGTATTTCTTTTATTCAGGGTCCAATTTCTTGTCATTAGCTGTTGGCCATGCGATGTCAGTACTTGGCAGTTAGCATTCATTTCAACTTTTGATTGTTATTGCTTTTTTTTTCTTTTATGGAACTTGTGATGATAATACTGTTATTACAGAAAAGAGGAGGCTGGGATGAAAACCGCAAAGCTTAAAGAGGAAAAAGAACTGTTAGATAGGCAGCAACATGCTGACACTGAAGCTCAAAAGAATTTGGAAGAGAATCTTCAACAATTAGAAAGCCGTGAATCTGAGCTGGATTCACAGGAAAAAAAAATGCGAGAAAGGCTCAAAAAAATTCTTGATAGTTCTGCAAAGAATAGGGATGATGTTGAAAATTTGAATACAGAACTGCGTGTGATGAAAGAAAAACATAATGAGTCCAAGTAAATCAACTTGTTATTCATTTTTATTTTTAAGGTATCCTACTGCGTAACAGTCTTTGTTGTGGACATTTGTGAAATGATGTGCTACTTTTGATCTGCAGGAGAAAATATGATTACTTGAAGATAAGAATTGCCGAAGTAGAAAATGATCTACGTGAATTGAAGGCCAATAGGCATGAAAATGAGAGAGATGCTAAATTGTCTCAGGCTGTGGCGACTCTGAAACGATTGTTTCAAGGAGTCCATGGTCGCATGACCGATCTTTGTAGGCCAACGCAGAAGAAGTATAACTTAGCCGTTACTGTTGCTATGGGTAAATTAATGGACGCTGTTGTTGTTGAGGATGAAAAGACTGGGAAGGAATGCATCAAGGTCAATGAGATTTCTCAATATCCTAGTTTGGGCCATTTTATTTTTCGAAACTTTATGATTATGAAGAAGTGAGACTGTTCATATTTGCTATTGATGGTTTTCATTTCTTTTGATTCAGTATATTTTTCTTATAGTTGATTACACAGAATAAAAATAGAAAAAGGAAAAGAAACTAGAGAACCATTAATAAGTATAGTGATGTCAGTGAATTCTAACACGGACCAACCACATTGATGGTGATCCTTGGTATACCAATAGTTATGGCCTTTGGATTTTTCTCATTTTCTCCATTGCACCCTACTCCCTCCGTACCCAATTACCCCTTCCCAATCCATCTTGTAGCCGCTCTCTTTGACCTTTGCCCCAAATTGTCAGCCCTCATCTCCAACCTTTGATGTGCACCTATCCGGTCCCCCTTTCCCTAAAAAAACCCTTGCTTCCAAGTCTATAACTGTATTAGCAAAAATCAAAAGGAGATAGAAGACAAAGAAACCTTAAAATAAAAAAAGTAGGGGATTGCAAAACCCTATAGGAACAGAAGGGTGCAAAATCCAACAGCTCCCTTGAAATTGAACTCAGCTGGGTAAAACTCTTGGAGGAAGTGAGATGGGAGACCCACACCAGCTGTGATTGAGGCACTCTTGTTTGAGATTGCACGATGGGTGGTGAAACTTCTGGTTTCAGGGAGGTGTGTAGGGTCTACCTTTTTACCGTGAGGACCAAATGATCAATATTGCTTAAAGATGGGTCCACTTTGGTCCATGTTATAATATACCTAGTGATGTATGTATGTAGGTACACTACGTCTCTTTACATTAATATCACAGACTTCAAAATAGGGAAGAAAGTCATGTGAGGCATAAACCCTGTGATCTGAAAGCTTAAACATGAGCCTAGCTTGGTGCTTTCAAGCTGACGGACGTAAATAATTACAGTTAGCCTTTTGCTTATGCCATTCCAGCTGATTTTATTTAACACATCTCTTTGGTTGCAATGTCAAGATTGCTTTAATTGCTGATATGCAGAAGAGTATTTGTGTAAAAATCAGTTTTATCGATGGCGGTCCATGGCGGAGAGCCGTAATCCCGCCATATTGGCCGCTTTGCGGCGGCGTTATAGCGGATTATGGTGGAAGGTCCCGCAATATCGGCTGGTATTTGATAACACTGGTAAAAATACCAGAAGTAGAACTGTTGCTTCCTATTTCTTTGTTTTTTATGACAAGATTGTTGTATTTTATTTTTTTAAAGGCTGTTGAAATTGCAACTGCTGAAAGCTATATCTTTTGTATAAATATGTGCAATTTTCTGTGTTAGAACTTTGAAGTTCTATATATTTATTGGAATGTTTTTTGTGTTGTTTTGGTGCTTCTCTACAGTATTTAAAAGAGCAGAGGCTTCCTCCCCAGACATTTATTCCTCTACAATCAATTCGAGTGAAGCCAATAATGGAAAGATTACGCACATTAGGTGGTACAGCACGGCTGGTTTTTGATGTGATTCAATATCCTTTTTTAACTAGTGGCTGCTTTGAGGAACTTGGTTTTGTTCTTTGACTTTATTGGTCTTTGACTTTATTGGTCTTTGACTTTATTGGTCTTTGACTTTATTGGTCTTTGAATTTGGTCTATCAACTTGTTTTTAGATCTATTTTGAAATTTACTTTCCAAGCTAGCTTGTCCACCAAGACTTTATTGCTCAATGGATTTAAAAACAAACAACATTTGATGTCAACCACATTACTTAAAATTTTTCTCATTCTGAAAAAGCACAAAAAAGGTGATGAATCACCACCCATTACCGCACTCTATCTTTTTTATTTACCGCAGTTATTTGCCCAGTGGTTTTATCCCTACAAAATATATTTGGTTGGCACGCCTCCTTAATTTAGATAGTATTTAAAAATTCTGCAGGAATGTGCTAAGATCAGTTGCAAGACAAGCATATAAATCTCGATTTTTGTTGGTGGAGTTACATTTACAGTAATTGGGATATGTAGAGCAGAAGTCCACCGTCATTTTTACATTATAAAAAATTTGCCGGTCTAAATTCTTGTTAGTCTGTAAAAATTCACCACTGTTGCACTGTTCCCACTAATCCTGTGCTGTACTGATTTATGTTTTTTCTTCTGTTTGTCTATGATGTTTCCCATATCTCACTAAAACAAATCTTCTCTCACTAAAAACAAATCTTCTCCCACTATAAACAAATCTTCTCCCTAATTAGATGTAGTTTTTCCAGATGCGATATTTTTTTCAGTGGGTTCCTTTCATCGAAATGCCGTTTTACGTTCTATCAATTTGTTGAACTCCTATGTAGATAGCCCACTACTGGATTTAAACTACGTAGTCTGTATACATTGAGCATAACTTGTACTTGTATTCTTTCCCTTCTATATTAATACTTCATGATTTTAACTTATATTGATGCATGCTAATATTAACTAATATGCCTATATTGAACTTGTTTTAAGCTTTTGAACTTAACTATTGTAAGTTTGATCCCCCCTTGGAGAAGGCAATTCTATTTGCTGTTGGGAATACTCTTGTTTGTGAAGACCTTGAGAAAGCCAAACTTTTAAGCTGGAGCGGAGAGAGGTTTAAAGGTAATAATGCTTTCTCGACATTATTTACCTGTTTTTTATTATGTTATACTAACACACGTCATTATTACTTAAATGGGATACTTGGATATTCCTTCTTGATTTCCTATATGTTTTCTGCTGGCTTCTTGTTATGCATTCTTTTTGTTTAATCAAATTTATAACTTCGTTTTGACTCTGATCTTTACACCTTGATTTTTTTTTTTGATTTGTTGTTGCTTTCCGAAGATCTAACCATCCCTTTTGTTTTTTGAGAATTCTATTGTGTACTTACTATGCATGTGTTGCATTCATGGTACCTTGAATCTTGGCTGAATACAAAATAGTGAACATTTCCATATAATTTGATCAGTTGTAACTGTGGACGGAATTTTGCTGACAAAATCCGGCACAATGACTGGTGGCACTAGTGGTGGAATGGAAGCAAGGTCAAAACAGTGGGATGACAAGAAATATGAAGGTTTGTACTAAATTCTTCTACGATGCATATTTTTAACTTGGGTCAAAGAATTTGCTCTTGAAATAAGCATTCTGTTTTTCAGCATATGTTAAGAAGAAAGAGCAGTATGAATCCGAGCTGGCAGAGCTAGGATCAATAAGAGATATGCACCTTAAGGAGTCTGAAACAGAGGGGAAAAAAAGTGGACTTGAGAAGAAAATTCAATATGCTGAGATTGAAAAGGTAACTCCATAAAAATATCAACTGATCTGGCATGCAAGCTGCCAGCCTTTGAAGGTTTTAGTGAGACAATCAATCATGCAAAGTTTATTCTGAGTTTTTACTCTTATGCATATATGATATATCTAGAGATCTTCCCAGATTGATAATTTGAAATTATTCATAATTTCCCCATATTTAGATTTTAATACTTCACAGCACAGGGAGTCTTTTTCTCTACAATCATCTTCCATATCCACTTACCTAGGAGAGCTTGTACTAATGTATTGTGATGTTATTGTTGATATTATGGTACTATTCAGTGCTTGTTTTTTTTTAATGGTTTTTGCACCTGTAGTTGGATAAATGCTTGTTTTGACTGTGTATGATACTATGATAGCTTTTCTACATTAGTGATTTTTCTGGATTCTGTTCCTCAAAATATTTGAATTCTTTTTGGTTTCACCTTTTTCCAGAGAAGCATTGAAGACAAACTTTCAAATTTTAGTCTCGAAAAGAGGACCATCAAAGAAGAAATTAAACGTATTAGTCCAGAACTAGAGAAGGTGACATTGGCAATTCCGTTGTTTATTCATAGCAGTCTTCTTGTATACCAAACTTATTACTTATTGTTTTTGTGCTGCAGTTAAGAGATGCTGTTTTAAAGAGGAGTAAAGAATTACTTACTCTTGAGAAAAGGATAAATGAAATTACTGATCGGATATACAGAGACTTCAGCAAGTCAGTTGGTGTTGCAAATATTCGTGAGTATGAAGAAAATCGACTCAAGGATGCTCAAAATGTAGCAGAGGAGAGGCTGAAGCTGAGTAGCCAACTTTCAAAGTTAAAATATCAGTATGTTCCTTCTTACCTTTTTTTTCTTTCTAATCACATCCCTTGTTTGTTATTGGGTTCAAGCACAAACTACGCATTACATAATACTTCAAGCATGAATGCATTGTAAGCTTGCAAGCAACTAACTGTATGTATTTTGCTTACGGTGTGTTATAAAACCAAATAGTTCAGCATTAGATTGTTAGATTGGAGAAAATAATGATTGGGAGCAAATGAGGAATGAAGAAAACTACAACTATTATCAAGTCCTACTAAGTCTCGGATGCTGAGCTGTGAATATTTTTTAACTCTTGACATTAGTTGCTATATTATTTAGAGGATGGAACAGTGTTATCAAATAGCGGCGTCATGGTCGCTATGGCGGTATACATGGCGGCTTTTGTTCCGTGTAAGGTGAGGGTGGCCCAAGCTTTATAAACACTATGCAAGCCATATCTCTAAGCAAAGTGGGGCTAAATCCACCCGTTCAAACCCAACACAAAGAAGGCGTTGGAGGTTGCAATGAAGGCAAGCCAAATGTTGCAATTAGGCGATTATCGGCGGAGGCGAACCGCAATGAAGGCGGAATTTTCAACACTACTTCACAACACACTACCCATGAGTGGTAGTTTGTTTCTACCGTCATCCAATTTCGTCAGTCAGCGTGTTGTATTATACAGCATAACTCTTTCATTATTAGGTTATGATATATTTCACATTTATACAATGACACGGGCCTTATATGTTAGTCCAGTGAATTGTTTTTTTTTTTGCGAGATTTCGGTTCTTGCCGGTTCTCGTCAAATTCAGAGGTCACCACCAGTTTTAGAACAATGAAGATTAAAAACAGGACGGGAAAGATAAGTATTCTGGTGAGATACCAAGTTGGAGAGGGAAAATTGCAACTAGTGGATACAGAAACCGTGAAACCTTGGAAAGATGGTCGAAGAATTTAATATAGCTAGTAGTATCAGTTACAGTTTAACTTTAAAGACTTAGAGAAAGTGGACTGATGGTTGTTATGGTAAAGAAAAAAATAATTCAATTAAATAGAAATAGACAGTCCCTTTCATTTCCTTCTCATGTCTCTTAAATTTTTTTTTAAAACTTTTTTATTTCAATACTAAATACTGAAATTGAAAAAAACAAAATGATGTACATACATTTCATTTTTCAGTAATGATGTTTTATAGCATGTTATTTATAGTCTGTAATTATATATAAGAAACACTAGCAACATACTTAGTCAATATTCAGTGTTTTATTTTTTAAAACTTGCCAACTATATTCCTTATTGAAATTATTCTACAGGCTGGAGTATGAGCAGAATCGTGACATGAGTTCAAGAATTCAAGAATTGGAATCTTCTATAAGTGCTTTGGAGAATGATTTACAACGTGTACAGAACAAAGAGGCTGAAGCAAAGTTAGCAGCAGAGAAGGTTATCGAAGAGATCAATCAATTGAGGGATGAAGCTAAAGGTATATAGTAAAGATAAAAACTCACACACACACACCCCCCTTTTTTGGGGCTGGATATGTTGTGACAAATTCACTCTCTGTTTAGTTCTTGGCTGTATACCATTTAATAAACGGGTACACAGTTTGTTGATCTTGGCCGAAGCAGACCCGCTATCATTGCTGTTTTTTGTTTGTCGTGGGAGTTTTATGATTCTATGTTCTTCTGCTGTTTTAGAGTGGAAATCAAAGTCAGAGGATTGTGAAAAGGAAATCCAGGAATGGAAGAAGAAAAATTCTGCAGCCACAACAAACTTATCCAAACTGAATCGTCAGATAAGCTCAAAGGTTCAATAAGAAAAATTTATTTTCCCGTGTACTTTCATGTATATAATGCATAGATAGCCAACGTTTTTAATATCGTTACAGGAGGCACAGATTGAGCAGATGTTTGGGCAAAAGCAGGAGATAAAAGAGAAGTGTGAACTAGAGCAGATTAGCCTTCCAACCATATCAGATCCTATGGATACCGATAGCTCAACGCCGGGTCCAGTTTATGACTTTGATCAACTCAGTAGGCCACTAAAAGATAGGAAACCCTCTGGCAGGGATAAAATAGAGGTAGATTTTAAGAAAAAAATGGATGCATTGATATCTGAGATCGAAAGAACAGCACCCAATTTGAAGGCATTGGACCAGTATGAAGCTCTGCTTGAAAAAGAAAGAGTTGTAACTGAAGAGTTTGAAGCTGTGAGGAAAGAAGAGAAGGAAAAAGCAGACAGGTTCAATGTAGTAAAGCAGAAGAGGTACAATTTTGTATTTCTTTTAATTTGTCATCATTTGTTTTATTTATAATATTAGTTCATAGCTTATAGTTTGGGCATGTATGGTTTGGTGTTCGACTTCGTAGCTTCCTTGTGCACTCCAGTTGCTATTATGATATGAATGGCTGCTTGGCGAGGGAGCACCATAAAGTTGTGATGCAACACATTTTAAATGGCAGCCTGTGGCAGCTCTGGCACAATAGTTGCTTATAACTTGCTTTAAGCTCCCTTGCTATTGTGGCGTGAATGGCTGCTAGGCAAGGCCACTCCATAAAATTGTGATGCAAGTTGCAAGACATTAAATAGTAGCCTGTGGCAGCTCTGGCACAATAGTAGTTTATACCTTACTTTAAGCTCCCTTGCTCTGAATTCTAAAAACTGAAATTTTTTCTGTTTCATTTCCTGTGGGGGTGAGAATAGGCTGGTCCAGGCAAGACTTTACTTACATCCCTGACTGTCAAAAAAATCTAAGGCCTTGCCTGTTTTAGATAGGTTTTACTTTAAGTCTGATCTGACCAGTACCGACTGAACAGTTTTATAGTCTAAGTGTAATTTTTTTTTATATGATTTTTTTTAAAGTGTAACCTAGTCTTTTAGAAATTCTATTTGGGTGTTAGTCTATTTTGTAATAAGACATTTATATTTCTCATAAATGTATCCCTGAATAAGCCTATCGGTTTAAGTATTTACGTAAACTAACATAATTAGATTATTGAAAACGTCCACAAACATATTATTTTTATCAGAATGTACAAGATTTACTACAATAATATTATCAAAATTAATATTATTGTTACACTTAAATACGGACAAAATGAAAACAATGTGTACTTTTTATACAAAAATTAGGAACAAAATGAAATCAATGTGTACTTTTTATAAATTAACTATTTTAGTATGCTGTTGTTTGTCATCTGTCTTTTGGTGAGACCAATGTTTATTTATATGTTGAGTCCAGATATGACATGTTCATGGATGCTTTCAACCATATAGCTGGTAATATAGATAAAATTTACAAACAACTCACAAAGAGCAACACACATCCTCTGGGTGGAACAGCATACCTAAATTTGGAAAATGATGATGATCCGTTTCTACATGGCATGAAGTACACTGCTATGCCACCAACAAAGCGGTTCCGCGACATGGAACAACTGTCTGGTGGTGAAAAGACTGTTGCTGCACTTGCATTGCTATTCTCTATCCACAGGTAGAGTTGTTGGTACTTGCAAACTTATTTTATTTTTTTATATGAGCATATTTGATTTGAGAAAATATTGTTTCCTTTTCTTTTAATCATAAAAGATCCACATTGTTTTTACTTTTCTGTTTTTAAATATTTGTATTTGTAAACATGAAAACATAACAATGTTATTTAAGTTTCAGGAAGAGTTCATCCAAATAATAAACCGACACATCTTGCCTGCATTAGTTTCACAGAGATGTGGTGCGCATATTCATTGACATGGTTCCCACTTTATTTTTTCAGTTATAGGCCTTCACCATTTTTCATACTGGATGAAGTTGATGCTGCATTGGACAACTTGAATGTTGCGAAGGTCGCTGGCTTTATTCGTTCAAAATCTTGTGAAGGAGCTAGGGTTAATCAGGATGCTGATGGCGGAAATGGTTTTCAGAGTATTGTAATATCTCTGAAAGACAGCTTCTATGACAAAGCTGAAGCGTTAGTTGGGGTTTTCAGGGACTCTGGAAGAGGGTAAATTTCTTTTTTTCACATCATTAAATTATTAGTATTTCCTCCCCCCTCTTTCTATTCAATATGTTAATGGCATAAATCTAATCTATTTTCCTAGTTTGTTTAAATGATATACATTCTACACTATTTTTGCTTTATTTTGCAGTTGTTCGAGTACTCTCACATTTGATCTGAGCAAGTATCAGGAGCCCTAAAATTCATGCATTGGATACATTATATAAGTTGCTTGCGCTGTACAGAGTTCGCGGTGCATTTTTATTTGTTGTTTTATGGTCCGTGTGTAAATTACCAGCTGGTTCCTTTTTATAATATTATTGTAAATAGGAGTTCCTCAGAGTAGATGATTTAGATACATTTTCTTTCACTACAAATGCTATGCAGCTAAGACAAGTTACCTAATTATTTGGCGGTAAATGTAGTGAATTGATTTAACCTTTTTATCTGCCACGCCTTTGTATTCTTAATATTAACAGTTCTTCCTAACCGTCAAACGTGCATAAGAATTGAGGCACATTGTTCATAATGTATGAACCAAATTCTATAAGAGGTGAAGTTTGTAAAGTAGCAATCTCTGGATGTCCAAGCCTTAAAATATCATGTCTTATATTTTAATGTAATTGCTATACAAACTCTTATTTGTTAGTTGCTGAAGTGAAAATAAAGTACAATCAAGAATAGTAAGTATAATCTTGAAATCCAACTATCATGCTGAGTGGTAAGGACGGTTCTTTATGTATGTTTTAATGAGTTTGATTTTGAGTAGTGTGCGTAAATTTGACTACTAATAAGCACTCGAAATACAATTTTTATGTGTTAAGATTGACCGAAATATTAGTTTTTAACCTTATCATTAGATAAAAGAGTTATGACCATTGACTTTCCTATGCTTGAATTACTTTCATGAGACTGACTAATTTTGAATTTGAAGTTTTAAATTGTGTGGTTTTAGTAATTAGACTATTTGTGAAAAAAAAAGGACAATTACACATTCATGCATTTAAATAAATGTGAAATAAATGTCACATGTCATGAAAATACGTGTTATTTATATACAAAACTATAATAATGGAGAATAATGGAGAAAATGGAGAGAGAAAAAAATGGAGAGAATCCTGACCCAATGCATATAGTGCAGAAAATCAGTGTCAAAGATAGCATAACTCAAATTTAAATGAGAAATGTTACTATGACATGACATCCAAAATTGACAATTACACTGTATAGTATTTTTATACTATACCATGTACTTTTCACTTATTGTAATATTTTTTATTTGCCTTGAAATATGTGCTACACTCTTAATGGAACTTTAAATTGTGTAAATTATACGATGTCAAAAAGGTGGTGTTAAAATATTCCTCAATTTAAATTTATTGAAGTGAAGGAACAAAATGAATAGAAAGAAGTAAAGGAACAACCTAAACAGTTGAATATGCATGCACTATATATTTCTTTTTCGCTTATGTCTATATAAATATTTTAAAAATTAAAACATTTTACTTTTTTTAATAGAAACTTGTTTGAAGGGAAAGGAGTCAAGCATCCCAGGCTCCTTTTATCTCCGGACAGATTATGGCGGAGGCGACTACAAGTTTCCATGTTCACGTTTCTCCGCCTTCTTCTTCGTCCTCTCGCAGCAGGTGGGGTTCTCCTACTCATCCCTCCCCACCTTCATCTTCCCGTAGGCACACTGTTTCACCTATGGTATTTGAGGCAAGCGAGACATCACACTCCCAGCCGAATCTGAGGCCACACAATCGATGCTTGATGCATCCCATCCTCAGTCACAGGCGGCACCTGAGGTGGCTCTTGAGGCCCAGGAAGATGAGGCCGCACCTGCAGAACCTCAGAGTCTTGGAGGAATGCCTTCTGATTTATCATTGCTCCCTCTATACCCGGACCATGTTGCCAGACATATCTGGGACAAAGAGGTAAATATTGGTTGGAACTATTAATTTTTGTAGTGTTTATTTTACTATCAAGTTTTGTTTGGTTGAATCAATTTTGTTAAACCATGTATGTAGGAAAGTGATTTGCTAAAGATCATTAATCATGCACAAAAGATCGCTCGCTTGAAAGCTCCCAGTGAGCCATGGTTTCAGGATGTCTTGCAACTTTCTGGGTTGAAAGATTTGACCCTATGTAGTTATACTACATTTAATCATGGTATGACTAATGGGTTTGTTGAGAGATGGAATCATTAGACATCGTCGTTCCATCTACCACGTGGTGCGATGATGATTACATTGGACGATGTCACGTGCCTGCTGCATCTTCCGGTAAGAGGGAGGTTTTTAGACCTATTGGTAGAGTAATTAGGAGTTAACCCAGAGAGTGCTATGAAGAAGATGGACCAGACTCGTGGCTCACATGTCAGATTTAGCTATTTGGAGAAGGTGTTTGTGGCAGATCTATTGAGTGCACGATAGGTTGATGGTGATCCCGAGCAAGTAGCCCAACACAGAGTGTATGCTATGAGAGAATAACTATTGTATCTGGTTGACACTTCCACTTTTGTGTACACGAGTGCGACTTACACGGATGTCATGTACCTGCGGTACTTTGAGGACTTTGAGCGGATTCATGAGTGGAACTAGGGGCCGCTTGTTTGTTGTACTTGTATACTAAGTTGTCTGAAGGATATAGGTGGAAGACGAAGCAGTTGAGACATTATCACACACTTGAAGATAACATTTTTTGGTCTTATATTGTATGTGTGCCATTTTGTTAATTATTGCGATGTCGTTACTAACTAATGATTCTTGTTTTTTAGGCCTGGATCCTACAACAATTCCCTCGCATATCCGGTTGGTCACTTGATCCTACATATACTGAAGTAAAAATGTGTGTCTGCATTTGACTTGCTCTAAGGGTACTAGGCAACAAAGCTATTCCAGGTGTATATTAACCGCTTGGTGTTTGATGATATACACTTCAAGGCATACGTTGACCACCGTGTGATGATTCCATTTGACGAAGACGACTGCTCATTTTTCTGAGCGCGTCATGCGTCATTTCGGGTACATGCAGTACATTCCTCAAGATCATGTTGTGTATGCTCCTCCCCTAATGAAACGCAGGGATATGGATGCCATGTTTGATATTGTGTTAATCATCTCGTGTCATATGAGGCACAAAGTACCATAGCGCCAAACAATTGGAGCTACGTGGACGGTTACATCCGATGATTCTTCAAGGTGTCCCATCCATATCTGGTACACGATGCTCGAGGAAACCCACCTAGGTCAGCTCATCAGGAGATTCTAGAGGAGGAACAAGCTAGTGCCGATCATACTCATGATGTGTTGCCTAGGTGTCTTCGTATCGTAGAGATTGAACAAATAGATATTGATGGAGGACTGTTTCCTGATGGCTATGAGGTTAGAGCTGTTTTAGATGACATCATGGCAGAGGCTCAGGAAGCTTTGTAGTACATGAGGTAGCGCAGGAACGCTGGAAGAGTGACAGGCTGACTCATAGTCCTCCATATGCAGTAGTTTTCACATTTGTACACTTTGGATTGTATTTTGGTTTTCGACTTTGGATAATAGTTTTTTATCGACTTTGGATTGTATTTTGGTTTTATTGTTTATCAACTTTGGATTGTATTTGGATAATATTTTGGTTAGCGACTTTATCGACTTTGGATACATTTTGTAGTATTGGCTATATATATATATATATATATATATATATGTCATGCATATAGTGTTGATAATGATATTTGTATTCATTTTGCAGTTAAAACATGTGAAACAATGAAAATTATGGTCTGCTGTTGTTTGCATAAATTTCAGAAATACACACGCGGTTCTCTCCCGTCACTACTACAAGTTTAAAATATAATAGCGCTAAATTAATAGCGCTTTTTTATGAAGTGCTATTAAAATTTTTAAACATCAGCTTATAATAGCGTTTTGTACACGGGCGCTATTAATAGATGATACCTATAATAGCACTTCTTTCAAAATGCTATTATTTCTTGCTTAAAAAAAACACGCTCTTTGAAGTGATACTATTTTAAGAATATTCATTTCTTAGCACTTTTCAAAAAGCGCTATCATAATCTCTTTTACTAAATAAAATAAAAGATAAAAATATCATCGAACTCTTATTCCTCAAAACACTCACCGTTATATTTTTTTTAAAAATTATAATTTTATTTAAAAAATCAAACCCACGAGTTGAGCTTCTTTCATATGGGAGTTAGACTATGACCCTTATCAATTCACCTTTTTATTCATTGTCGGCTTCCCTCACCTTCCTCCTTCACCTTTTTTTCATTGTCGGTGCCTCACCTTCCTCCTTTAACAAGTTAACCCAGACCACTCTCCATTTTTACCTCCTTCAAACACTTTTGTGCTCTTCGTCAAACCCAGTTCCATTCAACAACTTAGAAACCCTAAGACCATAATCGATTGAACCCATAACTAATCGATTGAACCCATAACTAAGAAATCCTATAAACCAATTAAAACCCTAGAAATCAATTGAACCCATAACTCAATTCAATTTATTTGGTTCCTAAAATCTATTGAAACCCTAAAACCATCTTCCATTTGAAAATACTGTGTGTCCAAGATTCCAGATTTTGATTCACATAAAAGTAAGCTTTACATGTAATATCTTCTTCAATCCTCAAACTTGACAAGGTTATAAATTTTATGGCTATTGCATTTATATTTTTTGTCCTTGCTTAAGTAAACATCAATTTTATGGCTATTGCATTTATATTTTTTTTACTATCGAACTTTAATTTATTTTTTAATTTGGTTTATATCAGTTGGGTATTAGTTTTTGTTATCTAGTGTTTGAATTTCTGATAAATTTCTTATTTTATTAAAAATAGTGTAAAATATTAATCAAGATTCATGAAGGATTAACTTGGATGTTGTTTAGGTGAGGAGTTTTTGTGGCATATACACCTATACTGAAGAAAGCTGAATGGGTGGTAGTCATTAGAGACCAATCTTTCTCATACTGTTTCTTATTTTCATCAGTGGCATTCCACTGCTCGAGGTTTTCTTTTACCTCTGCTTTGGTCAAAATTAAGATGAAGTATTTCACTTTTCTGATGATGAACTACACAATGGTGGCAAGAATCAACAAATTAGAAGTTTGAGAACATGGATGGATGTACAAACTAAGAACCAGGTATGTTTCTCTCACTGTAGGACAACTCTATTCTGTCATTTTTGGGTTTCATGAGCACACATATTTTGTATTTATCTAAATATTTGTCATTGATGTGTACTATGGTGCTTATCACAAATCTAGCCCATATGTGGTTCCGTGTGCAAGACTTGGCGGCTTCCCTATCAGAAGGTCATTTTACCTCCTCCTACGGTCAAGCATGAGAAGGTATTCTTACTCTTTGTTGACCTTAATTTTGTATTTGTATATGTACACTCATTTCTGATCAATTCCATTAGTGCAGTTCCTTGCGGTAGTTGGTGTAGTGGGTCTTGCATTTCCCTAGAAGATGTTGCACGTATATGATATTTATCTCTTATAGGTAAGTTGAGCGAGTGTCTGGTTGTAGTGGGTCTTGCATTTCCTTGACGAATCTTGTGTTAATGATTCTATTTTGCTTTTTCCTGGTTTTTTCATGTCTTCCCCTTGGATCTTATATATCATCTCTCATCTACTACTGGTTTGAGTTTAACGAAACATGTTTATTGAAGTATTGTTTTTACATATCCTGTTTCATATGTTGTTGAATTCTTGTGCATACTAGGATGGTCTAGTTACATGAAAGACATTTGAACTTAATATAAGCATGATCTATAATACTCTACTGGCTATGTGGGATTCTGCTACTCTCTTAGGACAAGGGACTTTCTTGTAGCTTTTGAATCAAAGTAGTAGAACAAAAAAAGTACTTTCAAAAGATGATTTTAGCAACGCATCAGATAAAAAATATTTGTTATAATGAAAGTTCAAGTTTCTAAACATGTATTCCATCTATTAACAACCTTATTCTCCAATAAATCATATGCTAGAACTTGTGTGGTAAGTTCAATTTCATACATGAGCAACTAGAACATGATATATTGGTTTTTTCTTGATTTCAAAGGCAGATCTGTTGAGTCTTGAATCATGTACGAATTTGCATTTTATGAAACTGATGTTCTGTGAGTACACTATATTGTTTTACTCATTGCTAAATCATGTACTAGTCTAGTCCTATGTGTATTATTTCTTTTATGTAGTCTATTCTTATGATAAATCATGCATTGCATAGGCCAAATCAATCTTACTTCAGTTTGTGATTCACACAAAGCTCATGCTTTAGCACAATGGACTTGCTGAAGCTAGAAGTTTATTTACAAATATATTATTTTACAAATTTATTATGCTCAATTGTGTTTTGTTTTGTCTTACTTTTGTTTTGTTTGGCACCATTCTTATACAATTATGTGTTATTCTGTGAAAACAAATGTAGTCACTTTTCTATTAAACTTGTCTATTCACTGAAAGTTAATCTATTGATAATATTCTATGGGATTTTTTTGTATATCCATTGAGCATTCTATTGATTTTGAATAATATTACTATAGGCATCTCCAATATTCGCCTTGCAAACCATGATGGACTATACATACTTGAAACTACTCTAGTTTCATTTCAAGATTCCAGATATAAGGCTCGATAAAGTTCAAGATAAGGCTGCCACGAAGACTATTTGCTTTGAATTCTCTAAAGATTATATGTATTTTCTTTTATAAAAATTAATGCATTTTAACAAGGATTAGAATGTCAAGGTCTATGTTACATTCAAGTGGTTATTAATATTTGTTAATTATATGCATACTTTTCATATTCAGCTTTATGATTTATATTTTAATTACTTTATGCATTTTAAATTAAGATGATCTGACAAACATATTTTATTATACAAAGGATTGGGTTAGGTGAAAGTTGAGAATATATATATATATATATATATATATATATATATATATATATATATATATATATATATATATATATATATATATATATATATATATATATATATATATATTTTTGTGTGTGTGTGAGGTTTGTTGATACTCACATATATTTTTGGATGTAGCATAGTTACAAAATCTCATACTATGATATTTTCTTAAAAAAAAAACCCAAAAATAAGGGCTTTCAATAGCGCTTCTCATAAAACGCTATTAAATTGACTATAGAAAAATGACCTTTCAAGCAAGGCTATAATAGCGCTTTAAATGGAAGCGATAATAAAGGCTGCATTTTTAATAGCGCTTTAAAGCGCTATTATAGATAGCGAACATACAATAGCGGCGGATTTGATAGCATTTAAAAGCGCTATTAAAATTTAAAATAAGCGCTATTAAAAGCTTATTTTGGCATAGTGCGTGATTTGAGATATCCATATTATGTTGCATGCATAATCCTTTGATTAAGCCAAGAAAATCAAGATATTGCTTTTATTGTGAATTCAGGATACCCCAAATTCTGTTGGATATTACTTAGGAAATGTCTACATGTTTCCCTTTAAGGATGTATCAAATGAACTGTGTGGTATGGAAGAGTCACATATGAAGTATGACTCTTCAGGTTAACGTTGTGGAGAATGAATGCCATCCAAATTTGGGACTGGATGGATATATCAAATTTCTTAAAGAGAATGGGTTTACCATCTCACCCCACCTCATAGGTTTTTGCATCATTACATATCTCTACGACTATCTGATCATAATCTCAGTTAGATTTTCTAATTGCTTAGCAAAATGATCTAATATTTTCAGATCAATCACATAAGTATCTTCAAGGTAGGCATGGATGGTGTCTTTTTCAAATTCAATACTTGCCCTCGTACCTAAGATAATATTGCTAATGGCGAGTCTTCAGGTGGCTTGACATTTGCATAAAATTGCAGAATGATGTCTAGGTTAATGCGTTGGGAGGATGTGCTAAAACACCCCATCCTCTAATGTCAATTTACTGTACGATGCCTGAGGAGTTCCCTGAGTCTCCCAGTTTAATTGTCCACTATTGTAGCATGTTTTTACTATCTAATTCAGTACAAAATACTTCATGTACCTGGCTTCTAAATCTGTGACCATCATAGGGTACTATAGATGACCCTATTCCAAATTGTCTTTTCCTTCATGCGGTTGGTTTTTTTAGAGCCATCTATAATTATTTGTTAACAACATACACAAATCGAATTATCGTTAGGTAATATGATTAATTACATGAGAGTTCAACCTTTCTTTCGGATGTATGATGTTTCAACATAAATGATGAAAATCTAGGTCACACTTTTGACTACAATTTCAATTGTTCTACATATTTTTGACATACCATACCCAATCAACCAATAGTCAAGCTATATGGATTTATCTATTCCTATTCATAGCAATCTAGAATTTATAGCATGTTAATTTCTAAGCATAAACCCTAGCGCTCATCATGTTGTATAAATTCAGATAAATAAACACGCATTAGTTCTATACATGAAATTAACAACAATGAAGCTATCATGTTATTCCTATTTCATTTCTAAATTGAGAAAATACAGAGTTTTTTCAACAAGGTTCATGTTGTTAGACATAGGAAATCAATGTAGAAGCTCTCAAGTATATTGACATACTTGAGTTACTCTGAAATTGAAGCGAAAAGAGTAAATTTGATGATGTTCTTTTGAATTCAAGTGATAAGAGCAAAATGAGTTGGGGTTTTTTTGGTGATAAATTAGGGGATTATTTCCTTCATTGCTTGCAAAATAAGTTAGTAAGTGTTTATGTATTTTCCGCATTTTTGGCACTTATCACGGGGCTAATATTAAAACAGTTTCATCAAAAAAAAGATTTGACTTTCATGAAACCTTTTCCCTTGTGGTAAAACCAACATCCATTAAAGTTATTTTGTTCTTCGCTATCACATAAAATTACAACAAATTAGACTTCAATAATGCATTTCTTAATGGTGACCTCCATGAAGAAGTCTATATACAACAACCACCTAGCTCAAACTCATCATTGGTATACAAGTTATGAAAATCCATCTATAGTTTGAAGTAGACCCCAAGGACTTGGTATAAAAAATTCATCAAGCCTTAATTTAATTTTGCTTTTCTTCTAACAAATATGATCATAGAGTTTTTTGTTTACAAGCATCAAGATGTTACTTTGTATGCATTAGTATACGTTTATGACATACTTCTTAATGACACATCCTCTACACCAATTCATGTTCTCGTTAGCAAACTTTATGACAAGTTTGCTCTGAAAAATCTTGGCATCCCAAAATATTTCTTTTGCATTGAGGTGCATTACAAGTCCAACAGATCCATGCTCTTAACTCAAACAAAATACATCAAAGATCGACTATGCAAAGTTAACATGGACGATGAAAATGGATGGTCTGTCACTCATGGTTTGACACTTTCAGCAGCCAATCCTTTGTAAACATTTTCATTTAGGGCCTATAGTGATTCAGATTAGGTAAGTGACCTGGATGATCGAAGATCAAGTCCATATTTTTATGTTTATTTTGGTCATAATTTGATTTTAGGAAGCTCAAGGAAGCAGCCACTTGTGGTACGATCAAATACTTAAACAGAGTATAAATTTTGACTCACACAATTTATGAATTACTATGGCTTGAATCACTCTTATTTGAACTTCATACCAGCTAGTTAGCTCCTACGTTACTCAATGGTAACTGTAGTGCTTTTATGTTACCTCATAATCCAATCCTACATTCTAGAACTAAATACATAGACCTTGGTATCCATTTTGTCTATGAAATAGTGGTATCAATCAAGGTGCGAATTCACCATGTTGCACAAATCGCTCACATGTTAACAAAACCACTACCAACCAATTTTGGCTTAAAAAACAAACTCATAGTAGCTTCACTTCAACCTCCATGCGTTTGTGGGGGAGTATTGAAGAATATACCAACCATAGATAGGTATGCTATCTTTGGAAAGTTGGCTAGGTGATTAGTGAATAAGTTAGGGAAGTTAAACTGTGTAACTAACTTTTAGTTAGAGCGTAACTAGCTTCATGATCACAACATATATAAATGTAAACCTTGAATCATTTAAATGTAATGAACACATATTATCAAAACAAGAAGATTTTGGTTAATATATCTCTCAGATGCAATGTTCTTCATTCAATATAGTACAATCCCTCCCGTCCTTGTTGCCTCAAAATGTAAATTGCCAAAAAGATTCATGTTTTTTTTAATCAAAACAATATTTCCCAATAAAGAAAACTGTGCATCGAATTTCATATGGTGTTGTGAATTTCGGATAGACGATGTTTCGGTGTTTTGGTATGATATGGTCTTGAGTTCAACGAAGAAAATGAAAAATATTTCAAAACCTAGAAAATTATAAATTTTTTTGTCGTTAAATTAATCACAAAGAGTTTGAAATTTTAATTAGGTAATGGTCTATCTTTTTTGTTGTCAAAATAATTTTTTATTAGACATATGTTGAATGAAATATTTGAGATTTTTAAGATATTGTGTTCAAAGGTTAACTATTAAAAAGAAGAAAAATAAAATTGTAGAGATTAAAGTTAAAAAAAAAAAGGAGAAAAAATAACAAAAAAAAGAAATTTAGTCTACATGTCATTAGAGGAGGAAAATTTGAGTGGCAAAAATCATGAAACTTGGAAGCTAAAATCAAGCAATTAGAAAACGTGGGATCAAAATCAAACAATTGAAAAATTTGGAGGGTCAAAACTGCATTTAAGTCTTTTAAATATTAAAAAAAAAAATTTATTTTGAATACAAATAGCTTATAATTTTATCTTAAAAAAATTCTTATAATTTATTTAAATTTTACATGTACATGTAATACAATAAGTCAAATCAAACAAATTTTTTAAGACAAAAAAAATGAAAAAACAACTCATTAATACGTAATTTGATTTTGATGTGATTTGATATATAATAATGCATGGAAGCCAGTTGTTTGCAATAGGATATGAATTGCCAATGAAACCAATTAAATTAGCTTTTGTGTCTATATTTGGCGCCATTCAATTAACGGTTCAGAATTATCAAT
Organism: Vicia villosa; assembly: GCF_029867415.1. Classification (NCBI taxonomy): domain Eukaryota; kingdom Viridiplantae; phylum Streptophyta; class Magnoliopsida; order Fabales; family Fabaceae; genus Vicia; species Vicia villosa. The sequence goes on from NC_081180.1 coordinate 151,298,801, forward strand.
ACAACAAACTCATCTATCATCTCTCAACATTTATCTTTTGTTTCCATAATCAAAACTATTTTCTTATTCTTCTAAACTCACTTTTCCTTCTTCCTTTTCCATCCTCTCCACCTCTTCCATGCTCCAGTTTTCCGGCAAAGGCTCGTTGCCGGAAAAATAGACCACGGAAGAGGTGTCCTATAACGAATTGTGAGGCCATGAATGATTCGTATGAAAACGAGTTCAACATTAATGATGATCATACTAATATCCCTTTAGATTTCACTGAAAATCATAAAAGCCTTAACAATAAGGACCAAGAGGATCATGATCACAATCATGATCACGATCATGATCGTTATCATGATCATTGTCATGATTGTGATCAAGAACAAGAATCGGCCGGAGAAGTTAGTGACGGATCAGGAGTTGGAGGACCGAGTCCGGCTGAGATTAAGCTCAAGATAAAGAAATCGTTGTTGGAGTTTCGATGCAAAATTCAGGATGCGATTCTCGGAAACTATTTGTTAGGTGAAAGAGATGTTGCATTGACAAAGGAAAATCTTAGAGAAATAACTTTGTGGGGTGTTCCTTTGTTACCAAGCAAGGGACATGAGGGTACTGATATTGTTTTGAGGAAATTCTTAAAGGCGAAAGATTTTAGAGTCAATGATGCATTTGAGATGTTGCAGAAGACAATGATTTGGAGGATTAAGAATAATATTGATAAGATTCTTGACGAAGATTTGGGTTCGGATTTTGAAAATGTCGGGTTTTTGAATAGTCGAGATAAGGAAGGTCGTCCGGTTTGTTACCATCTTTACGAGGTTTACAAACAGAAGGGTTTGTATAAGAAGATATTTGGAACACAAGAGAAGTGTGAGTTGTTTTTGAGGTGGAGGATTCAAATGATGGAAACTGCTGTTAAAAGGTTGTGTTTTAGAGGTGGAGTTGATGGAATTATTCAGGTTTATGATTTGAAGAACGCGCCGCTTCAAGGAATGAAAGAGCTTCACTCAATCAGCAAAAAAGCTCTTCTGTTGTATCAAAACTATTATCCGGAAATCATTTACAAAAATGTTAGTACGTTGAAGTTCAGATCGAGTTCGGCTGTGTTTTCAGCTGAACAGAATATGAAAACAGCTTATAGTTTATATATTATCAGAAAGACTAACGACTAATTTCGAGTCTTTTATTGTTCCTTTTTTGCAGATTGTTGTAAATGCACCATTTTGGTTCTACACATCACAAGTGCTATTCTCAAGGTTTCTGAATCAAAGAAATAAAAAGAAGTTCATCTTTGCAAGACCACCAAGGGTCACACCAATTCTCCTCAAGTGAGTGTCTTTAAACTATAACATGAACTCTCAATTGTCTCATTCTGTAAATATTATTTTATTCAACTACAGTTAACAGTCGTCTTTGTGACCGTGCAAGACAGACTACCGCACAGGATAGGGCCTCATAAAATATTGTCACTGTTAAATCACGTTTAAATAGGATCTCCAAAAACTTGAGACTATTCTGGTTAACATTATGGCATGTCACAGGTACATAGCCCCAGAACATCTTCCGGCTGAATATGGAGGTCTACGGAGGAACAACGACCAAGATTTCACCGCTGATGATAAGGTTTTGGAGCATAAAATCCGAGCGAATTCAGTTTCTAGAATTGAATTTCCAGTCCATGAGTCTGGGGTGACGATAATGTGGGATATAACTGTTGTTGGATGGGATGTGACATTCAAAGAAGAGTTCGTTCCAGACGATGAAGGATCATACGTTATATTACTACAAAACCAAAATGTTGTTGGCGACAGTACAAGAAACTCTTTCTATATCAGTGAACCGGGGAAGATATTGATAACAGTTGAAAATGGTAACTTCAAGAAGAAGAAAATGTATTATAGATCGAAAACACGAGTCACAGTTCCCATGTTCATCTTGCTATCATAACAAATGGTGTTTTTTTCTTCCACTTGATTTGATGATACTGTATACTCTTTTGCTCTCAGTACGCCAGAAGCTACCGAAATGAAATTGATGGCAGATAGATCAATTTTACTTTCTGCTAAAGATTCATATGGTAGTTCATGATGGCTACATTTGAATTTGATTGCCTATGTATCCACCACAAGTTTTTTAACATCTGAACCTCAAAGCCATGAGTTGATGGAATAGAAAATTTCGTGTTGTAGCTGTAGTTGTAAATTATGTTCTAATTAGAATTTTGTCTGCCAAATAAAGTTTGAGAGTATTGTAACTGCATTTGCGGCCACATCGTTTGTATTTATCTGCATTTACTGTCAAAGTTTTTGAAGTATATTAAAAAGAATTTATATCGGTTTATCTATCTGTATCTGGTTTGCATAAACTAGTGGGGGCGATTCAAAACCTAAAACTTAATGTGTCCAGATACGCATTAAAATTTATGCGTAATTATCATCGTGTCATATTCATCATTATGTTAAGTAATACACTATTAGTACTAGTACATATTGAGTGGGTTAATATATGCTCAAGACAGTAAATTAATAATTGAATCTAAGAGATATGCAGAGAGTCAATGCAGGGAATAAAGCTAGAGCATTGTCGGGGACCATACCCTGTCTTACTGTGGTATATGGATATATACTAATCATCTAATCTGTGAAGAGTGAATGAAGCGGTCATGTACGCCGCGTCCTGCATATGATGTGTACCAAATTAAGATTCCATAGCCATGCATTGCATCAACCGACAACTAACAAGAGAGAAAAGAATTAGTACGTTCATTATTTAACCACAAACTTATGCAGAGAACTTCCTTTAAAAAATTAATTTTTCTTTGATTCGACATACTTAGGACATTTCTCATTTTCTGCAGTACTTTTTAACACTAAAACCATCGGACTAGGATCCTCTCCCATGAAAAATTCACCGGAGGTCCAGTTTACATATCTATCCTTCAACTACATTTGAGTTTGATTGCCTATGTATCCACAGCATGTTTTTTAACATGTGAACCTAAAATCCATGAGTTGATGGAATAGAAAATTGTGTTATAGCTTTAGTTGTAAATTATGTTCTAATTACAATTGTGTTTGCCATATAAAGTTTAAGACTATCTGTAACTGCATTTGCAGCCTCATCCTTTGCATTTATCTGCATTTGCTGTAATAATATCAGTATACTCGCAACTACAAAATATAATTATGTTTTGATGTCCATGTGCGATTCATGTCAAAAGTTCTAAAGTATCTTAAAAAGAATTTATCAATTTATCTGTTTGCATTCAATTTGCATAAACTAGTGGGGGCGATTCAAACCTAAAATTTGACGTGTCTACATACGCATTAAAAATTATATGCAATTATCATGTGTCATATTCATCTTCTTCTTATTTAAGTATTTACAGCATTCCAACACAATATGTCATACTAACTTAAAAGGGAAAAGAAATTTTAGTAAAATAGATGCATATCGAAACATAGACGTCTTGCTTATGAAGTGCAATTTCAATAATAAGAATTTGAACATACAATTTTAGGAGTAAAATTTTAAATCTTAACAGAAATTTCAAGTCTATTATGTGCATGTAAGATAATATTGTATTATACAGAAATTTATTTTTTATCATTGGATCACTAAGTTCCACCATGTCTTACTTGAACTGATGATGAGATTTACTAATCCAATAGTAAAAACGAATTTGTAGAGGTGAGACTATGGTTGCCTTTATAAATAAATTATGGATAGAATTATATCAAGAAATAATATATTATTAGTACTAGTACATATTTAGTGGGTTAATATATGCTCAAGGCAGTAAATAAACTAATAATAATTGAATCCAAGAGATATGCAGAGAGTCGAAAACGAGAAGAGAACTAGATAATTGTAGGGGACCATTCTTTAGACTGCATACAAGATTCCACATATAAGAATCGCAACAAATATTCATTCTGTCTCTGTGTGGTAATATGGATATATACTAATCATCTACTAGTGAAGAGTGAATGAAGCGGCCACATACGCTGCGTCTCACATATGATGTGTATCATATTAGGACTCCATAGCCATGCATGCTGAACAGTGTCACACATTCTGTCACACGTGTTCCTCTCTCACCCTTTCCATCTTCCTATAAATCACCAAACCACAGCTACTCCACTTCACCACTTCACTCATTAATCTCTCATTAGTAGTTTATGATCACAATCACAATGTCCAAACCTGTTCTATCTTTGTTTTCACTTTCCTTGCTACTCTTTGCAAGTGCATGTTTTGCAACTCGCTCTGAGTTTGACAGACTCAACCAATGCCAGTTAGACAACATCAATGCATTGGAACCAGACCACCGTGTTGAGTCAGAAGCGGGTCTCACTGAGACATGGAATCCAAATCACCCTGAGCTAAGATGTGCCGGTGTGACTCTTATCAGACGCACCATCGACCCTAATGGACTCCACTTGCCATCTTTCTCACCCTCTCCACAGTTGATTTTCATCATCCAAGGAAAGGGTGTTCTTGGACTCACAGTTCCTGGTTGTCCTGAGACTTATGAACAGCCACGTTCATCACAATCTAGACAAGAATCCAGGAAGCAACAACGTGACAGTCACCAGAAGATTCGTCGCTTCAGCAAAGGTGATATCATTGCCATTCCATCGGGAATTCCTTATTGGACATATAACAACGGTGATGAACCTCTTGTTGCCATTAGTCTTCTCGACACTTCCAACATTGCAAACCAACTCGATTCAACCCCAAGAGTAAGTAATAGGGTAACTATACATTATATTGCCTGTTATAATTTGTTCTTACGGTATGCTCTTGTGATTAGAATTTTAAAATTTTCTGATGTATAATATGTTATACTCAATCAATATGTAAATATGTGTTTTTCAGGTATTTTACCTCGGCGGGAACCCAGAGGAGGAGTTCCCTGAAACAAAGGAACAACAAAAGGTACAACACATTTTACCTGTAGGACGTAGGGCTGGACAGCACCAAGAAGAAGAAAATGAAGGCAACAGCGTGCTGAGTGGCTTCAGCTCAGAGTTTTTAGCACAAACGTTCAACACTGAAGAGGATACAGCTAGGAGACTTCGATCTCCACGAGACAAAAGGAGTCAAATTGTGAGAGTTGAGGGTGGCCTCCGCATTATTAATCCCGAGGGACAGGAAGAAGACGAAAAAGAACAAAGTCACTCTCACAGAGAGGAGGAAGAAGAAGAAGAGGAGGAGAAACAAAGAAGGGAGGCAAGTAAGAATGGTTTGGAAGAAACTATCTGTAGTGCCAAACTTCGCGAGAACATTGCTCACCCTGCACGTGCCGACCTCTATAACCCACGCGCCGGTCGTATCCGCACTGCAAACAGTTTAACTCTCCCAATCCTCCGCTATTTACGCCTCAGTGCTGAATATGTTCGTCTCTACAGGGTATGCATAGTACTAACTAATTAATCAATGTGTATATTTCCAAGAGAAGATTATTGAAATTTAATGAACTAATGAATAACATGTATGTATATGCAGAATGGTATATATGCTCCACACTGGAACATAAATGCAAACAGTCTGCTCTACGTGATAAGAGGAGAAGGAAGAGTTAGGATTGTGAACTCCCAAGGAAACGCGGTGTTCGACAACAAGGTGAGAAAGGGACAGTTGGTGGTGGTACCACAAAACTATGTGGTGGCGGAACAAGCTGGAGAGGAAGAAGGATTAGAGTATGTGGTGTTCAAGACAAATGACAGAGCTGCTGTTAGCCACGTACAACAGGTGTTTAGGGCCACTCCTGCAGAGGTTCTTGCAAATGCTTTTGGCCTTCGTCAGCGAGAGGTGACCGAATTAAAGCGCAGTGGAAACCGCAGCCCTTTGGTTCAGCCTCAGTCTGAATCTCAATCTCATTGAGATCATGCTATGCATATTGCATAATGTAATGCAATAATGAGACTATGAGAGGGTCATCTAGTCTTTAATAATAATTTTGAATGTACTATAATGAAGAACTTCAGTTCTGATAATAAAATAATAAAGTATGGCCTTATTATCCCGATCTTAATCTAAATAACCGTTAATGACACCTAATTTTATTCACATTGCAAATGCCATAATAAAATGCATACACTGATATACTTTCTACCATTACTCATAGGTTTGTTAGAATCATATAAAACACACCTCTAGAAATCTGTATTTTTCCTTTGGATATTGATTAAATATCCACAGGAAACCGATTTCATGAAGAAAATCCTGATGTTTTTCATTTCCAGCAAATACCTTCAATGAGCCGAGTTGAAAAACTCCAAGTGGGACAACTGCTACAAGCCTACAACAGTCTGCAATGCAAACCTCTTTTCATAAAAAATATGGTTACAAAGAACATATATAATAATAATTTAATGTATCTTAAAAGAAATTTTTTCTTATAAATAGAACCATATGACTTACAAGAAGAATTCCAAATTGATGGCATCCTATAGCAGTTCATGACAGAACAGTTTAAGATTCGAACGAACCTCCCATTTGCACCTTCTTTGCTTTCTTTTGCATGGTAAAATCAACTACCAGTAGGAAATAGCATGTAGGTTTTTTAAGCCAAAATGAAATTTGATGATTCATCCACAATGTCTATACATTAATTCCCAAATAGTTACATATTAACATTCTTTAGCCATGCCTTCTTAACACTTGCTTGAGATTTCATGTATATTGATCTAAAACAATATTCATGAAAAAACAGAACAGAACCATTGTGAAATTCTTTTTCATTGATGCCTTCAATTTGTTTGTTCAAATTTCTCAACTAAGCGTCATTTGCATTGAGCAGACAAGAAGCATAATTTTATACTCTCCAATAGTTTCTATCTAGACGAGGATTACATTTTCCACTTTAGGGATTCTATTGATGCTTACATGGAATGGATGGGGAGCACCGGAGCACAGATCATGAGAGAAACTGGTGGAGAGGATCCAGATTCATGTTATATAAATTATCATAACCATTTCTAAATTTGGTTACGAAAAAATAAAAAATCAATTTTTTTAAGAATACAAAAAAAATTTAATTTTTTTTTTCGAAATAGTAAATATCAATATTTTTTTGGAAATATGAAAAGTCGATTTTTTTGGAAATACCGAAAATTTATTTTTATCGAAAAAATTGAGTTTTTTTGAAAATATGAAAAAAATCATTTTTTTAAAAATAAGATAAGTCGATATTTTTTGGAAATATGAAAAAAATCTGTTTTATTTCTAAATTCGTAAAAAAACTAGTACTTTTGGATATACGGAAAAATTGAATTTTTAAATAAATACGAAAATCGCATTTTATCGGAATAAACAAAATCAATTTTTTTCGAAAATCGAGTGTGTTTTGAAAAAAATGGAAAATCAATTGTTTTTCTTCAAAAAAAAAAACAATTTTTTTTTTCAAAATTTGAAAAATCATTTTTTTTTTAAAATAACCGTAAAAAATAATATTCAAATATAAAAAATTTATTTTGATGTTCAAAACCAGTTTTAAATTAAAATTTGGTTCTAAATTTTAGAACCGGTTATAAAATACGGTTATGAATAAACCTGTTTTATAATCGGTTATGTAAAAATATAACCATTTATATGGATTGGTTTATAAATACGGTTACAGTAAATGGTTATTAATTGCATATGGACTGGTTATATGAATTATCTGTCCATGAGCACCCCTAGCTGGGAGTAAGGATGTTTCTAGTATGATGTCTTACCTTAAGTCAAGTTACAAGAACAATCATTATTGAAGATTAAAGATAAACAAAATTAAAAGATAATACACACGACCAATCTTTGTTAAAGCAACTATAGTTTCGCCAATAATGTATACTTCTACGTCTATAGAACAATTATAGTTCCCTTTCTATATGTCTTATGAATTAGGATTTTAGTGTTACGAATCATATATATATATATATATATATATATATATATATATATATATATATATATATACACTAGGATTCAATTTGACTAAACTCTAATCCCTAGTTATCCATAATTATCTCAACAATACTCATAATAATCTCTACAATATGAATCATATTCAACAATTTCTTGGCAAATATCAAACTCTTATGAAGACTTCCTGCATGACAACTCATCTTGACAATTAGGGAGGTACACCTCGTGCTTAACACTGAGAAACATGTAACAATTCTAAGTAATGTCTGAACTTGTCACTGATGACTTACTTGGACGACATATCAGCTGCATTTTCTCAAGTATGAACCTTTTTAAATAATATCTATCCAGATGCAAGTAACTCTCTGGTCTTTTGAAATCTCACATCAATATGTTTGGTCCTGACATGATACACCTTATTGTCTGTCAAATAAATGAAACTCTGACTATCATAATGCAACCGAACTCCACCCTGCTCAACACCCAATTCTCTCACCAATCTTGTAAGTCATAAGGCTTCTTTAAGTTGCCTCCATGCACTATGCTTATGTTGTCAACATGGGCGCTACGGATTGAACCGATGATTTTCAACAAATAGGTTATTCTACTAAAGTAAAGACATATCTCGTTGTAGACCTATTATCATCCATATCACTAACATAATTTGAATCAACATATTCTACAAACAAAGGATCACCATGTTCACGGCTAAACATTGTCACAAATTCGAGCTTGATACCTTTCTCTGTTGCATTCTATACTATATATAATAGTATAAGTAATTACACGTAATTACAAATTATAATGATAAAATCAATTCCTAATTAACAAACATGATATCATAATTCATAGAATCCTTACCTGAAAATCCACTTGACTAATTCCATGAGGCATTCTTGATTTGGACATTATTAAGAGTTATATTATAATATTATACTACTATGGTTTAATATTAAGTATATGAACTTGATCTATTTTGTCTTTCTTTTATTACTCTTGTAACCTATTAATATAAATATGGGGGTTGCTATACATTTTAGTGTATCTAATTGATTATTCATATTCTTTCTTCTTTCTACATGATATATAAAGCCTACTAGGGTTCTTTGTAGTAAAAAGTTAAACAAATAATCGAACCGTACCAGCAACTTCAAAGAAGGGAGATTTAGCATGTTGTAGCAATGAAAAAAAATTGATGGCCGAATCATGGAAAAGTTTACAAATTAACAAAATCGTTGTTTTTAAACATTTTTTTGTGTGCAATATAAAACATTTTTTTTCAGCATAAGGGTTATAGTTTTGGGACAGACTGGATGTTTTTTGAGAGTTCATAGAAGATTGGTGGATTCAGAAACTGTTTGTGGCATTTTGGTGGTGTTCTACATTAATTTTGTGTATTTTTGTGAGCTTTTAAGTCGAAATCGTATGTGATGTTGTGTTGTTGGATAAACAATGTCGACGGAAATTAAAAATAACGTCGAAGGCTGTGACAAAATTGTAGGATTTTTTAAATTTATTTTTGGTAAATTTGATAATATGATTCACATTTATGCTCTTCTACAAGAGATTTTTTGCCCCCAACAGGATAAGCGTAAATTGATGGATTACTTTTTGGAGTTTAAGAAATATACTGAGGAGTTAATTCCTCTTTTAGTATGCACATTTGTCGAAGAGATATTAACTTAATAAAAGAAACTTTTTGCATTGAGTTGGCTTTCTGGTCATGATTCAGAGTATGAGTTGATTCAATCATTCCATTGTTAATTTTGTCCAATAAGCAAGTTGATAACCTTACTCATGTTTTCTCTCAGGTTACGCAGTCATCCTTTATGGAATCACGCCCTACTACTATAGACATAGATTTCTCTGACTGATCAACTTTAGCTGTGCAATCTGGAGGTCACGTTGGTTTTCATAATGAAGGTAGAGGTGGTCGTGGTGGCCGTGGTCGTCTAAGTGATTGTTGTTGATAATTCTAGCAAGTTGATGGACAATTTACTTGGAAGTGTACTAGCTTTGTTGTCGAAGTAATAAAAATAAATTCGTCTCCACATGAATTGCAAATTTAGAACAAGGTACGTTGGGCGATGTTAATAAAAACAGTAAACATAAGGGTTTTTAGGTTGTTTGGCCAAAAACGTAAGAGATAAGTTTTTATAACAATGATGATAAAGGTGGTCAAGTCTTATTGTAAGAATCCTCTATTTCTACTTGATTGATGAAACACGCGTTAATAGGCATGCAATAACTATAGAGTTACACAACAAACTAACTCTACCACTACACCAATCCCTTGGTGTGCAGCTCACTAGTCTAAGCGTCAATTCCCCGATCCCTTGGGCCAATTGTACCTCAAATCTAGGCAACAAGGTGCGTTAGTCCCAAAGTCACAATTTCTAATTATGATATCCCTAATCAATTAGTGAATTCAACAGTTAAATTCGTTCATATAAATAACTTGAAGAAAAGTATATGGGTGATAATTTTCTATTATATTATTATAAAGAAAAGAGTGCTCCTTTCATAAGAGAGAAAAATAAAAAATCAACTCCTTTATTTGAGGAATAATATAATGACTCATAATGACTCTTAAACAAGAAAATGAATAATATTAAATAAGAAATATTTCAACACCTCCCTCAAGTTGGTGCGTAGATGTCAATCATGCCCAACTTGCTGATCAAGTATTCAAATGTTGTTCTTCCCAAGCTTTTGGTCAATATATTAGCGGTCTGTTGATTGGAAGGGATAAATGGCAAGCAGAGAGTACCAAAGTCTATCTTTTCTTTGATGAAATGACGATTGATCTCAATATGTTTTGTACGATCATATTGAACCGGATTATGAGCTATGCTTTTAGCTGCCTTGTTGTCACAATACAATTTCAATGGAAGTTCTACCTCTATCTTCAGTTCTTTTAGGACTTTGAGAATCCACATACCTTCATAATTTCCTTGGGCCATTGCTCCAAACTACTCTTCAACACTACTTCTTGCAACTACTCCTTGTCTTTTGCTTCTCCAAGTCACTAGGTTCCCCCACACATATGTGCAATAACCTGAAGTTGATTTTCTATCAATAATGGACCCTGCCCAATGTGCATAAGTGAATATTTCTACATTTTTATCATTGGTCTTCTTGAAGAATAACCCTTTTCCAGGAGTTTCTTTTAAGTATCTCAAGATTTTGTGCACTGCTTCAAGGTGTTCTTCATATGGTGCATGCATGAATTGACTCACAACACTAACAGAGAAAGCAATGTCAGGACGAGTATGAGCCAAATATATTGATTTTCCAACCAACCTCTAATATCTTCCAGTGTCAACAGGTGTGTCCCCTTTTTCCCAAAGTTTGGCTCTTTGGTCCATCGGTGTGTCAACAGGCTTACAACCACTCATAACGGTCTGCTGTAGGAGATTAAGAACATATTTTCTCTGTGAAACAACAATTACTTTTTTTGACCTTGCTACTTCCATGCCAAGGAAATACTTGAGGGGACCCAAGTCTTTGATTTCAAAAAATGATGCTAAGTTTCTTTTTAATCTCTCCATTTCTATCTCATCATTACCTGTAAGAATAATATCATCAACATAGACTATCAAAACAATTATCATTCCATTTTGACTCAAATTTGTGAATAAAGTATGATCTGCTTGTCCTTGAGTATAATCCTGTTTCTTCACAGACTGAGTAAACTTTTCAAACCAAGCTCTCAAAGATTGTTTCAACCTGTACAAGGACTTCTTTAGTTTACACACCTGTGACCCAAAGGTTTCTTCGGAACCTGGAGGACAATCCATATATACTTCTTCTTCTAAATCACCATTGAGAAATGCATTTTTGACATCTAGCTGACGGAGAGGCCAGTCTAAATTAGCAGCAAGAGATAAGAGTATTCTGATTGTGTTAAGCTTTGCAACAGAAGCAAAGGTCTCTGAGTAATCTATGCCATAAATCTGAGTGAATCCTTTTGCAACCAATCGAGCTTTGTACCTTCCGATTAATCCATCAGAATTTTACTTTATTGTGAACACCCACTTACATCCCATAGTTATTTTACCTGCCGGCATAGTTGTGGCACTCCAAGTTTTATTCTTTTAAAGAGCTTTCATCTCCTCACTTTGGAATTTCTAGAGCCTTCTGTAAATTATTAGGAATTTTGACACTAGATAGATTAGAAGTAAATGCAACAAAAGAGGGAGACAAACTTGAATAAGATACAAAGTTAGACAAGAGGTTCCTAGTACATGGCCTAACTGGCTTCCTAAGGGCTATGTAAACATTAAGATCAGTATATTGTTTCCTAAGTTCTATGGGGACATCAAGGCCAGTATATAGAGAATTAGGATCAAGGAGAGATTTACCTGTCTGAGTCGGTTGACTTTCACCCAGTTCAGATTCTTGGCTAAGCTGAGGAATATGGTCTTCTACTACTTGATCATTGTTTCTTCTGGCATAAATTTTTCCTTTCCAAATTGGATTTCCTTCCTCAAATCTTTTCCTTGTTTTATTATAAGGATCTTTATCTGGTGCATTTTCATTAATTTCAGAAGAAACATTTGTTTGATCTTTGTTTTGATTTGTTGCCTCGGATTCTGATTTACCCTTACTCATGGAAGGAGTAGGTTCATCTAATTTTTTCAAGGAATTTTCTTTAGGTGCAGATGTACATGGAGCAGAATTATGTGATATATACACATCTTCTGAGATAATTAAGTTTTCAAATAATTCAGGAGAATCTTCATTTGTTTCCCCCCTGAAGATGATCATTACCAAAAAAAGTTTATTTTCAAAAAAAGTAACATTTGTTGTTACAAAAATTTTCTTTGTATTAGGATCAAAACATTTATAACCTTTTTGAGAAGATGAATACCCAATAAAAACATATTTGATTGCACGGGGTTCAAGTTTACCCAGATGCTTGTGTTCGTGAACAAAAGTTGTGCATCCAAATATTTTAAGTGGTAAATCAGATAGAACTGAAGCAATTGGAAAATATTTCAAGAAACTTTACAAGGAGTTTGAAATTTCAAAACACGGGATGACATACGGTTTATTAAATGTGCAGCTGTCAAGACAACTTCACCCCATAAATATTTAGGGACATTGGTAGAGAAAAGTAGTGTTCGGGCAACTTCAAGAAGGTGCCAATTTTTCCTCTTTGCAATCCCATTTTGTTGAGGTGAGTTAACACATGAACTTTGATGCACAACTCCATTTTCAAGAAAAAATTTCCAACAATTTTATTAAAAAAATCAGTAGCATTGTCAGTTCTAAACACTTGTATTTGGGTGTTATATTGTGTCTGCACTAATTCACAATTTTTTTGAATTATTTGACCTACCTCAAACCTTTCTTTCAACAAGTATACCCAACAAAGTCTAGTATGATCATCTGTGAAAGTGATAAACCATTTTTTGTTGGATAAAGTAGTTGTTCGATTAGGCCCCCAAACATCACTATGAATCATTGAAAAAGGTTTTGAAGGTTTATAAGATTGAATTAGAAAAGAACTTCGATGATGTTTAACAAACTCACAAACCTCACATTGAAGGGTGGAAATGTCTTGTTCAACAAAAAGTTTAGGAAACAATGAACTTAAATACTTAAAACTAGGGTGGCCTAACCTTAAATGCCACAATATAATTTCATCCTTATTATTTGAAACAAAAAAGATTTAACAGAAGAAATACTTATTGGTCCAAGTTGATGTATGGTTTTTGGTTCATCTTCCAAGTAGTAGAGTCCACCATTTTCCTTAGCAGTGTGAATCATCCTCCCTGAGATCAAATCCTGAAATACACAATGAGTCTCAAAGAACTAAGCTTGACAATTTTTATTTGTGGTTAGCTTACTGACAAATAATAAGTTGCAATACAAATTTGGGACATGTAACACATCTTGGATGGTTAGTAAGGGAGACAAAACAATAGAACCTTTTCATGCCACGGCTGAAAGAGAGCCATCAGCTATTTTAATTTTGGAATTTCCTGCACATGGTTTATATGAAGAAAATAAACTGGATTCATCGGTCACATGATTGATGGTTCCATAATCAATAATCCATGTCCGATTAGGAATGACACTAAGATGGGATGATTTTGGGAAGTTACCTTTCTGGGCTATGGAGCACGAAGGTGTTTGAGACTCGAGGAGTTTGTACATTTGGTTTAGCTGTTCCTTAGTGAATGGAAATGCATTTGAGGAGGACTCTGGCTCTTGATTAGAAGTTGCTTGAAGTGCACGACCCCTACCCTTCTTTTTCCAATTAGGAGGCCTTCCATAACCCAATCCACCGTTAAAATTGTTTTTTGTCATGAAACTAGACATTTATGGGATGGTAAATCCACTTCCTCTACTGGAATTGTTGTTGGTGTTGCTGGAATTGACATTGGCACCGCCGCGGCCAAAATTATTGTTGCCGCCGCCGCAACCTCCGGGAGGAGGTGGTGTTTGGATATGGTCCACCATAGTTTGGATCGGTCGGGTCGGATAAAAAATGGGTCGTCAGAGAAAGCTTTACAGTATCACCCTAGCCCTAGCAGAGCTCATGATACCATGAAGAAAAGTATATGGGTGATAATTTTCTGTTATATTATTATAAAGAAAAGAGTGCTCCTTTTATAGGAGAGAAAATACAAAATCAACTCCTTTATTTTAGGAGTAATATAATGACTCATAATGACTCTTAAACAAAAATAAATAAATAATATTAAATAAGAAATATTTCAACATAACCCTAGGGTCAGTAGTCACTATTTATCAAAATCAAATCGAGTGTTGTAACAAACAATATATAATGAGCACAACCAATAACTAAATAATAAGAAAGAGTAAAGACAATTACATTAACATCATCCGATCATATATCTCAATCAAATAAAAATAGGTTCATCTTCAAATACGACCTAACCTATACTCATGTTTGAATAAATCAATACCATAAGTCTAGATTCGAAGATCATAAAGAATCACTAAAGAAAAAGCTCTCCAATATATCTAATGGCCTCCAAAAGTAAATTATCACATAAGTAAATTGAGTAATGTTATTCTTACACCATATTTATACACCAATACTTACACCAAACACTGTTCATTGTATTTATACGATGAACAGTGTTTTTCAAAATAAAATAATAATATTTATAAAAAATATTCTTTATTTTTAAAATTACGGACTGTAACACCCTTCTAAACCCCACGGCAAATTAAATAAATATATCAGAGTAAAAACATAAACACAAGGGTGCCACAATTATTTAAAATAAATAAACCAACCACGGTCAAAGTCATGCTTCATTAGGAAACGGTTCACCAAAACATAATCATGTTTATCACAGCGAAATAAGAAACATCATCAAATACAACCAAATGGAAACACAATTCATCACCAAATAAAATAGAATAATCTCATAAAACTCTAAAACTATCGTTCCCCAGTGTTACAAGATCAGAGCATGACTTACACGACCCAACATAAACGGATAAACTCTACGAGTCATCCTCACCGAGCACTAATGCCGCTACTCCTCAATCTGAAAATGACAACATGTAAGGGTGAGTCTCATTCTCAATTAGTAAATATTATGCAATTCATAAGCAACAAGCATCATAATATACCGTTCACCCAATTATACATATTCAGATTCACATCTATTATTCATCAATTCGTACAATAATAGATTACAACACATAACACAGAAATCCATACAATCATGTTATGACAAAATGCATATGACACAACTGACACTATGCATGTGGTACCAATAAACCGTGGAATCAATCCACCTGAACGGTCTACGCCTCATCGAGATACGGCCCACCGACACAAATTCCGCACAATGGGAATTATGTCCACCATCGATCCAAACATCACTGGAATCCATCACCAAATGCATATGAATGAATGAAACACACATAACATACTTAAAAACATCACCGAATCACGATGAACAACTCATATCAACACCACGTCACCGAATAAGTATGTACATGT
Organism: Vicia villosa; assembly: GCF_029867415.1. Classification (NCBI taxonomy): domain Eukaryota; kingdom Viridiplantae; phylum Streptophyta; class Magnoliopsida; order Fabales; family Fabaceae; genus Vicia; species Vicia villosa. The sequence goes on from NC_081180.1 coordinate 151,314,699, forward strand.
TTTCAATATCATTCAAATAGTCATGCATTCATCACAATCATAATAATAATCACAACCAATTCATCACCACATCAAATACATTGTCACACCTATCTCATATGCACACAATGTTCAATTCTCATCAAGTAATTAAATCGAGTTTTAAATAAATAAAGTCGTCCACTGCCCATATTCATCATTCATCATATAAAACATTTAATTACTCGCACAACGCCCAAAACGACACTAAGAAAGGATTCACGAATCAAAAGATACACCATTTTAAAGTTTTAGAAAAATCCCTGCACAACAAGGTTCGCTTAGCGACGCGAGGCAGAAGCGAATTCCTCCCGACCTCCACTCAGCAGACCTCTAGCGACGTTAGACAGAAGCTAACCAGGTCGGGTCCTCCGCTCAGCGGACCCCCCTCCGATTTTACCAATTCTCAGGTCTGCGGCAGATCCTGGGATTCTACCTATTTTCAGTCCAAAATCGAGTTTAAACAACATATACAGGCATACAATCATCATACATTCAATCATACACCACCAAACATCATTCAAACTCATTATTATCTAATAGATCACACAAATTGCATCAATTCAATCCAAACTATAACACCCTAACCTAACAATCCCAATATCTAATCGGACCAAACCATACATCAATCTACCTATCCCTTAAGACCGCATAAGAGATACTAAAAGGAAGAGTCCCCCCTTACTTCGATGGATGTTCTTGAAGGTTCCCTTCTTCCTCTTCTTCTTCTTCTTCTTCTCTCCTTTGCTCTTTCACGTGTTCTTCCTTTTTCTCTCCAAATGGCTCTTTTCTTATTTTATGAAAAATAAAATAAAATGAACTCAACTTAGTAAAAGGCTTAACCAAATAGCACCCTTCTTTTACTAACATTACGCCATAAGCCCAATAGCTCTTATTCCATAATTTTCTAGTTAAATCCAAATTAAAATACTAAAATTCCAATTATTTAATTTAAATCCAAATTAAATTAATAAACGGAAAATATGGGGTGTTACACGGACAACACTGTTCTAAAGAAGTGTTTAATTTTAAAGAAGTGTTGGCACATTCTAAAGGAGGATTTTATGAATTTCATTAATTACTTCTACACCGGAGGAAGAATTTCCAAAGCTATTGTCTCCTCGTTTTTGACTTTGGTGCCGAAATCTCAAAATCCGACCTCTTTGGATGATTATAGACCTATTTGCTTAGTGGGGTGTATGTATAAAGTTGTCTCGAAGATTTTAGCGGGAAGATTGAAATTTTACTTCACTCGATTATCTCTACTTGTCAAAGTGCTTTTGTTCCGGATCGTCACCTTCTTGATGGGTTGTTGGTGGCAAATGAGTTGGTGGATTTTGCTAAGAAAGAGGGACGTAGTTGTCTCTTTTTTAAAGTGGATTTCGAAAAGGCCTATGATAATGTTTCTTGGAATTTCCTAAGATACATGCTAAATAGGATGGGGTTCGGTCCAAAGTGGAAAAGGTGGATGGAAATGTTGATCTTTCAAAGTAGTATTTCGGTGTTAGTAAATGGAAGTCCGACAAAGGAGTTTGAGGTGGAGAAAGGTCTTAGACAAGGAGATCCTTTATCGCCTTTCCTCTTTGTTATTGTTGCCGAAGGTTTGGCGGGTCTTGTGAGGAAATCTAGTGAGATTGGTGAATTTAGTGGGATGGGTATTAATGGTAGTAGTACGGTGGATATTCTCCAATTCGCGGATGACACTTTAATGGCGGGGGAAGGCTCTTAGAGGCAAGTGTGGGCTATCAAAGTGGTTTTAAAAGCTTTTGAGTTGGCTTCGGGCTTAGGGATTAATTATCATAAGAGCAAATTGATTGGAATTAATATGACTAATAATTTTCTCGATGCCGCATCGTATGTTCTTTCAGGTAGAGTGGAAGAAAGTAAATTCTTGTTTCTTGGTATTGTTAATGGTTGTAATCCTAGGAGTTTCTCATCTTGGACTCATCTCTTGGCTAAGATGAAGAAACGACTATCGGGTTGGAAGAATCGCTTTCTCTCGTTGGGAGGAAGGATCACTCTTTTGAAATCCATTCTTGGTTCGCTTTCCATCTTTACTATGTCTTTTCACAAAATGTCGGTTTGTGTTGCAAAGGAATTTACTAGAATGCAAAGTAATTTTCTTTGGGGAGGAGTGATGGATGACAACAAAAGGAGGATTCATTGGGTTAGTTGGAAGGACGTGTGTCTACCTCTCGACAAGGGAGGGCTCGGTATTAAAAATATTTTGACGTTCAATTCGGCTCTTCTTAATAAGTGGAGGTGGAGGATCTTAGAAGGCCGAAATTCGGTGTGGTACAATATTTTGAAAGCTCGATATGGTGACATCTCTTTGAAGAGTTTTGGTGGAGGTATGTTTCCTTGTTTTTTACCATCTTCTTCTTCTTCTTCATCTTATTCTATTTGGTGGAAGGATCTTATGTCGTTAGGGAAGGAAGACTACACCGATCCTTTTGTGTCTTTTTGTCGTTTCAAGATTGGTAATGGCTTTTCAACACCGTTTTGGGAAGCGAGATGGTGCGATGAGGTCTCTTTGAAAGAAAAATTTTCGGTGTTATATTCGGTTTCTAGTTTGAAGATGGTGTCGGTGGCGAGTATGGGTGGTTGGGTTAACGGTTGTTGGAAGTGGGGTAATTGTGGAATAAATTCTCTTCATCTTTCCGAACCTTCTCTTAGTGTGGTTTTTGATTCTTTTCGTAATCACATTGAGGGTTTTGAAGTGGATTTAGAGAGGAAGGATGAGATTGGTTGGGATTTAACCGCGGATGGATCTTTTTCGGTGGCATCTTGTTATAATTTTTATGCGGAAAATTTTATTCCGTTGGGACCGCCTAATAGATTCGATAATGCTTTAGCCTTAATTTGGAAGATGGAGGTCCCTTACAAAATTAAGGCTTTTGGTTGGAGGCTTTTTCTTAATAGGCTCCCAACAAAGGATCAATTAGTTCATAGGAACATTGCTTTGTCTTTGGATAATACTTTTTGTGTTTTTTGTGGTATTAATCCGGAAAATAGAGAACATTCTTTTTTTGGTTGTAATTCGGTGGAGATAGTGTGGAGGGAGGTGGCGGTTTGGATTGGAAAGGAGGTGGGAGAGTTGGATGAAGATTGTTTTTCATGTTTCTCGGATTGGTCCCTTTTTTGTAAAAAAAAAAAAGGTGAAAGGAGGAAAAATAGGTGTAGTTTGGTTAGCAACCGTTTGGTTCCTTTGGCTAATTAGGAATGGTATTTGTTTTAGAAATGAAGTTTGGAATGTGAATAATACGGTATGAGGTATTAAATCTTTGGCTTGGAAGTGGAGCTTTATAGGGGATATTACTCATTCCATTTGTAGTTTTTACGAATTTAACAAAGATCCTTTGTTTTATCTTTCGTAATTCTAATTGATTTGTAATTTCCCCTTTTTTACGGATCTTGTCCGTTCTTGTGTAAAAAGGCTTTGAGAACCCTTAGTTCTCTTTATTAATATATCCTTGCTTACAAAAAAAAAACACTGTTCATGTACGGACGTGCATTATCCAACTTCATTACTGCATTAACCAAATGTTTACACTGCATTAACCAAGTTTGATGAAAGCTAAAAAATATTTTTAGTACCTGGATGTCGCATTAGCCAACTTCATTACCACATTACCCAAGTTTTTACCCTGCATTAACCAAGTTTGGTTGAACAGTACTTTACACTTTACAGTAGTCACCAAATTTGGTTAATGCAGTGTAAAAACCTGGTCAATGCAGTAATGAAGTTGGTTAATGCAACATCCAGGTGTTAAAAATAATTTTTAGCAGTTATCAAACTTGGCTAATGCAGTGTAAAAACTTGGTTAATGCAGTAATAAAGTTGGTTAATGCACGTTCGTACATGAACAGTGTTGTCCGTAATTTTAAAAATAAAAAATATTTTTTATAAATATTATTATTTTACTGTTCACCGTATAAATACGGTGAACAGTGTTTGCTGTAAGTATTGGTGTATAAATATGGTGTAAGAATAAATTACTCAAGTAAATTATCTCATTCAATAATCTTATATAGAATATTAAAGTTTATAAGAAAAACAACTTATTAATCACAACACACGATTCTTTTCTTTTTGCACCATTTACTAGAAAATTGATGTTACATAATTGAATTTGCCAAAAAAAATGGAACTTCATTTTTGCTATTATGAATGTTTTGACATACCATCTAAGAAACCAGCGGCAAAGCACGAGCCTGTATGCTATTAAAATGCAATGAAAAATGCTTGTAAGAAATCTCCATTAGCTGAAAGATGCATGCAGAAAAAGGTACTCCTAATTCTAATTCTAAAGAGAAGTTAAAGCCCCTCTAAAAATATTTTATTCTCTCATTTGTACCAATTTCTCAAATCAATACCCACCAACTATACAAAAGCTTATTTTCCTGAAAAATACATTCTCCTCACAGTCACACCCTAACTATACACTACATATTCATCAGTATCGAGTGATTGATGCTATGTGAAACATAAGTGTCTAGATGTGAAATTTAATATTCAGTTTACCTTTAAAAGTTATTTAGGTATAAACTCGTGCATGATACAGTTATTAATTCAAGAGAAAGTGACATCAGTAAATAAGTTATTTTTCAAGAAAAAGAGAATAATAAAAAGAATGACAAGTCTTTCTAAACCATATTAACAAGTAATACACAGTTCTGTTATTGCAGTAAAAAAATAGTATGGAGTGGATTAATATATGCTCAGGACAGTAAATTAATAATTGAATTATAGTGAGAGATATGCAGAGAAGAGAACTAGATAATTGTATGGGACCATCCCCTGCTACATTTATTTTGTCTCATTTCATTTTACTGCATACACGTCTCCACGTATAAGAATAGCAACAAATATACATTCTGTCTTACTGTGGTATTTGGATATATACTAATTATCTATCTCTGAAGAATGATTGAAGCGGTCACCTACGCCGCGTCCTTCATATGATGTGTACCTTATTAGGATTCCATAGCCATGCATGCTGAACAATGTCACACACTTTTTGTCACACGTGTTCCTCTCTTACTCTCTCCCTCTTCCTATAAATCACCACACCACAGCTTCTCCACTTCACCACTTCACTACTTCACTCACAAATCTTTCATTAGTAGTTTATGATCACAGTCACAATGTCCAAACCTTTTCTATCTTTGTTTTCATTTTCCTTGCTACTCTTTGCAAGCGCATGTTTTGCAACTCGCTCTGAGTTTGACAGGCTCAACCAATGCCAGCTAGATAGTATCAATGCATTGGAACCAGACCACCGTGTTGAGTCCGAAGCTGGTCTCACTGAGACATGGAATCCAAATCACCCTGAGCTAAGATGTGCCGGTGTGACTCTTATCAGACGCACCATCGACCCTAATGGACTCCACTTGCCGTCCTTCTCACCCTCTCCACAGATGATTTTCATCATCCAAGGAAAGGGTGTTATTGGACTTACAATTCCTGGTTGTCCCGAGACTTATGAAGAACCACGTTCATCACAAACTAGACAAGAATCTAGACAGCAACAACGAGACAGTCACCAGAAGATTCGCCGATTCAGAAAAGGTGACATCATTGCCATTCCATCAGGAATTCCTTATTGGACATATAACCATGGCGATGAACCTCTTGTTGCCGTTAGTCTTCTCGACACTTCCAACATTGCAAACCAGCTCGATTCAACCCCCAGAGTAAGTAATACTGTAACTATACATTATATTGTCTGTTATAAAGTGTCCTTATGGTATGCTCTTGTGATTAGAACTTTAAATTTTTATGATGTATAATATGTTACACTCAATCAACTCCCATGTAAATATGTGTTTTTCAGGTATTTTACCTCGGTGGGAACCCAGAGGTAGAGTTCCCTGAATCACAGGAAGAACAACAAGAGAGACAACAACAAAGACCCGGTTTACCAGTTGGACGTAGGGCTGGAAAACACCAACAAGAAGAAAATGAAGGTAACAGCGTGCTGAGTGGCTTCAGCTCCGAGTTTTTAGCACAAACATTCAACACCGAGGAGGATACAGCTAAGAGACTTCGATCTCCAAGAGACAAAAGGAGTCAAATTGTGAGAGTTGAGGGAGGTCTCCGCATTATTAACCCTGAGGGGCAGGAAGAAGATGAAGAAAGAGAACAAAGTCATTCTCACAGAGAGGAGGAAGAAGAATATGAATCCCCTAGTCGAGAAGAAGAACAAGAATCAAGACGACACAAACATAGTAAAGAAGAAGGGGAGGAAGAAGATGAATCCCGCAGTCATGAGAGTCGTAGATGGTGGAGAAAAGAGAGTAAAGAAGAGAAACACGGATCACATGAACAAAGAGAAGATGAACAAGAAGAGGAGAAGGAGGAGATACGAAGAAGTGAGGGTGGAAAGAATGGTTTGGAAGAAACTATCTGTAGTGTCAAAATTCGCGAGAACATTGCTCACCCTGCCCGTGCTGACCTCTATAACCCACGTGCCGGCCGTATCAGCACTGCGAACAGTTTGACCCTTCCAATCCTCCGCAATTTACGCCTCAGTGCTGAATATGTCCGTCTTTACAGGGTATGTATAGCGCTAACTATTTAACTATGTGTATATTTCCATAAGAAGATTATTGAAATAAATGAAATATTATGAACTAATCACTAACATGTATGTATGTATATGCAGAATGGTATATATGCTCCACACTGGAACATAAACGCGAACAGTCTGCTATACGTGATAAGGGGAGAAGGAAGAGTTAGGATTGTGAACTCCCAAGGAAACGCGGTGTTCGACAACAAGGTGAGAAAGGGACAGTTGGTAGTGGTACCACAAAACTTTGTGGTGGCGGAACAAGCTGGGGAGGATGAAGGACTTGAGTATGTTGTGTTCAAGACAAATGACAGAGCTGCTGTTAACCACGTTCAACAGGTGTTTAGGGCCACTCCTGCAGAGGTTCTTGCAAATGCTTTTGGTCTTCGTCAACGCCAAGTCACCGAGTTAAAGCTCAGTGGAAACCGTAGCCCTCTGGTTCACCCTCAGTCGGAATCTCAATCTCATTAAGATGATGCTATGCATAATGCAATGCAAAAATGAGAGGGTCGCCATGTCTTTAATAATAATGATAAAATAAGTTTTGAATGTACTGTAATGAAGAACTTCAGTTCCGATAATAAAATAATAAAGTATGGCCTTATTATCCATAATAAAATGCATACACTTTTTTACTATTGCTTATATGTTTGTTTGAATCATGTGAGATATTGGATCGAACTCTAGTATTGTCGAAGGGTAGCTTCTTGGTTCGACAGTTCGACAGAGTTAAGCATGAAGTCGAAGGATTGTTCACATGCTGGTGTCGAAGTGTGCATGCTGTAGTCAAAGATGGGTTTAGCATGCAGATGTCGAAGATGCTAGGGTTGTTAGCATGTTAAATTAGGTTTTAGTGTTTAAACCCTAATTTGTTAAGTTAGCTTGTTTATTAAGTTGGCTTGTGTAATGGGCCTTGCTGAAAAAGCCAATTAGTTAGTATGTTAGGTTTTATTATAAATAGCATACTAGTCTCTCATCATTGCTAAGCTGCAAATCCTAATTTAGGGTGAGAGAGGTTATTTGTTATTCTTGTAAACTTGTAATCTTGTTTTAAGAGAAAGTAAAAGAATAGCAGTTATAACCAATTTTTGTGTTCCTCTTCTTCCTTGTTTTATACTTTGTTCTTGGCATTGAATTCACAACAAATTGGTGCTGTGAGCGTGGAGAAGATGCCTTCAACAAAGTATGAGATTGAAAAGTTCACCGGAGTGAATGATTTCGGTCTGTGGCGCTTGAAGATGAAAGCCCTACTGGTTCAGCAGGGTTGTTTGGAAGCGTTGAAGGGAGAGACAGCCATGAATGCAGAATTGACGGCAGCGGAGAAGACGAATATGATCGAGAAAGCACACAGCGCAATTTTGTTGAGCCTTGGTGATAAGGTTCTCCGGCAGGTATCAAAGGAGACAACGGCATCAGGGTTATGGGTGAAACTTGAAAGTTTGTATATGACCAAATCGCTGGTAAATCGACTCTACCTGAAGCAAGCTTTGTATTCATTCAAGATGATTGAAGACAAAGTATTGGCTGAGCAGTTGGATATGTTCAACAAGCTGATTCTTGATCTTGAAAATATTGATGTGAAGATCGATGATGAAGATCAAGCGCTGTTACTATTGTGTTCTTTGCCTCGATCACATGCTCACTTCAAAGAAACTCTCTTGTATGGAAGGGAGTCCCTGACGTTTGAAGAAGTTCAATCAGCCTTGTACTCTAAGGACTTGAATGAACGAAAGGAGCATAAACCTTCGACTGTTGGCGAAGGTTTGGCCGTTAAAGGAAAACTCTTACGAAAGGATGGTAAGTTCGACAAGAAGAAAGGCAAAAGCCAGTCGAAGACTTACAGTGGCGAAGCATCTGGCATTCGATGCTACCATTGTAAGAAGGAGGGTCACACAAGAAAGGCGTGCCCTGAACGCTTGAAATATCATGGAGGTAAGGATAATGGCAACGCTGCCATTGTTCAAGATGATTTCGAATCATCTGATGTTCTTGTGGTTTCAAGCAGTGACTCTAAGAAGGAGTGGATTATGGATTCAGGTTGCACTTGGCACATGACTCCAAACAAAGACTTGTTCGAGGAATTATGTGATCAAGATGGTGGATCAGTATTGCTGGGAAACAACAAGGCTTGCAAAATTGCAGGTGTTGGATCTGTGAGATTCAAGCTCCATGATGAGTCAATAAGGTTGTTGACTGAAGTCAGGTATGTTCCTGATTTGAAGAGAAATCTGCTTTCTCTTGGTGAATTCGACAAGAAAGGATATGTTTTCCAAGGAGAGAAAAGTATCCTAAGAGTCATGAAGGGTTCGAAGGAAGTCTTGAGAGGCGTGAAGAAACAAGGCTTGTATACCCTTGAGGCTGAAGTTGTAAGTGGTTCGACAAATGTTGCATCCACGAAACCTTTGTCGAAAACAGAAATCTGGCACATGAGATTGGGCCATGTCAGTGAAAGGGGTCTGGTCGAATTAGGGAAACAAAATCTGCTTGGTGGAGACAAAGTCGAAAAGCTGAAGTTTTGTGAACCCTGTGTACTTGGAAAATCTTGCAGAGTGAAGTTCAACAAAGGCAAACAAAGAACACATGGATCCCTTGATTACATCCATGCTGATCTTTGGGGGCCTGCAAGGTGTCCATCACATTCAGGAGCAAGGTATTTTCTATCCATAGTAGATGATTATTCCAGAAAATTATGGGTATTCATCCAGAAGACTAAGGATGAAACTTTTGAGAATTTCAAAAGTTGGAAGACTCTGGTTGAAAATCAGACTGGCAGAAAGGTCAAGAGGTTGAGAACCGACAATGGCCTTGAATTTTGCAATGAGGCATTCGACAGTTTTTGTGCTGCCTCTGGTATTGCAAGGCATAGAACTACTGCAGGTACTCCACAGCAAAATGGTTTGGCTGAAAGGTTTAATCGAACTATTTTGGAGAGAGTCAGATGCATGTTGACTAGTGCGGGGTTAACAAAGGTGTTCTGGGCTGAGGCTGTTTCGACAGCAACATATCTGATAAACAGATGTCCTTCGACAGCGTTAGATATGAAGACACCTGAAGAAGTTTGGTCGGGACATCCACCAGATCTCGACAAACTGAGAGTATTTGGCTGCGTAGCCTATGCTCACATTAGGCAAGACAAGGTCGAACCTAGAGCTCTGAAATGCATGTTCATGGGATACCCTGAAGGAGTCAAAGCTTATAGGCTATGGTGCCTAGAGCCAGGTCACAGGAGGTGTATCACCAGTCGAGATGTAGTTTTCAATGAAGCTGAAATGGCTTTTAAGAAAACTGATGATGTTGGTCGAAGTACAGAAACATCTGACGAAGAGCTGGAACAGGTAGAGATTCCTGTTGAGGTGGAGCATGTTGATGCTGAATTGCATATCCCAGATGAAGTCGAAGAAGAAGCAGAAGATGCTGAAGTTGAGGAAACTGACGATAACTACCTATTGTCGAGAGATAGGTCGAGAAGAGTCATCAAGCCACCTCAGAGACTTGGATATGCAGATCTTATAGCTTATGCCTTAATCTCTGCAAGTGAGGTTCTAGACGAAGAACCTAGAGACTATAAGGAAGTTATGAGGAGTCGAAATAAGACTGAATGGATGAAGGCCATGGATGATGAGATGAAATCTCTTCATGATAATCATACTTGGGAACTGATCAAGAAACCTGTTGGGGGAAGGTTAGTCAGCTGTAAATGGATTTTCAAAGTTAAGGAAGGAATTGAAGGAGTGACGTCGAAAAGATACAAGGCAAGGTTAGTTGCAAGGGGTTTCACTCAGAAAGAAGGTGTCGACTTCAATGATGTGTTTTCTCCTGTTGTGAAGCATAGGTCCATTCGAATGTTACTTGCCATGGTGGCACAGTTCGATCTTGAACTGGAACAGATGGATGTGAAGACTGCGTTCTTGTATGGTGATCTAGATGAAACGATCCTGATGAGGCAACCTGAAGGGTATGTCGAAAAGGGGAAGGAAGATTATGTGTGCAAGTTAAAGAGATCTTTGTATGGGCTGAAACAATCTCCTCGACAGTGGAATAGGAGATTCGACAAGTTTATGGCACGCATAAGTTTCATTAGAAGCCAGTTCGACCACTGCGTTTACTTCAGATTTCGACCTGGTAATTCATTTGTTATTTTGTTGCTTTATGTGGATGATATTCTCATAGCAAGCAACAATGTTGAAGATGTGATGAGGGTCAAGGCTGAACTCAATAAGGAGTTCGATATGAAGGATCTGGGAGCTGCTTCCAGGATTCTTGGAATTGACATTCGAAGAGATAGAAAGAAGTCGAAGTTATGTCTATCTCAAGAGGAATATCTACGGAAGATTCTTGAAAAGTTTGGTATGTCGAATTCGAAGCCAGTTGTGACTCCAACAAACCCTCAATTCAAGCTGAGTATTGATCAGTGTCCCAGTACTGATGTCGAAAGAGCCTATATGAATAGCATCCCATATGCTAATATAGTTGGTTCTTTGATGTATGCTATGGTCTGTACTAGACCCAACATAGCATACGCAGTAAGTCTTGTAAGCAGGTACATGGCGAATCCTGGAAAGGCTCACTGGCAAGCATTGAAGTGGATTCTAAGGTATATAAATGGATCTCTAAACAGAGTCTTAATTTATGGTGGAGCCTTGGGTGAAGATAGTAAAGCAGCAATAGAAGGATATGTCGACTCTGATTATGCAGGTTGTATGGATTCTAGAAAGTCTATTTCTGGATATGTTTTCACTATGTTTGGTACAACAATTAGTTGGAAAGCAACTCTTCAGAAGGTTGTTGCTCTATCAACCACTGAAGCGGAATATATTGCTCTCACTGAAGCTGTGAAAGAAGCATTGTGGCTTGAAGGTTTTGCGAAGGAGCTGAAACTTCAAGGTCGAGGTATCACTGTTAAATGTGATAGTCAAAGTGCAATACACCTGTCAAAGAATTCAGCCTATCATGAGCGAACTAAGCACATTGATGTGAGGCTGCATTTCGTCAGAGGAGTAATCGAGCGTGGAGAAGTCCAAGTGCTGAAGGTTTCGACTGAAGACAATGCTGCTGATATGATCACCAAGACATTGCCGAGTTGCAAGTTTTTCCACTGTATGCAGTTGATAAAGCTGCGTGAAGAAAGCTAGTCTGTTCCTTGACGTTGTAGAGTTAGGTCCAAGGTGGAGATTTGTGAGATATTGGATCGAACTCTAGTATTGTCGAAGGGTAGCTTCTTGGTTCGACAGAGTTAAGCATGAAGTCGAAGGATTGTTCACATGCTGGTGTCGAAGTGTGCATGTTGTAGTCAAAGATGGGTTTAGCATGCAGATGTCGAAGATGCTAGGGTTGTTAGCATGTTAAATTAGGTTTTAGTGTTTAAACCCTAATTTGTTAAGTTAGCTTGTTTATTAAGTTGGCTTGTGTAATGGGCCTTGCTGAAAAAGCCCATTAGTTAGTATGTTAGGTTTTATTATAAATAGCATACTAGTCTCTCATCATTGCTAAGCTGCAAATCCTAATTTAGGGTGAGAGAGGTTATTTGTTATTCTTGTAAACTTGTAATCTTGTTTTAAGAGAAAGTAAAAGAATAGCAGTTATAACCAATTTTTGTGTTCCTCTTCTTCCTTGTTTTATACTTTGTTCTTGGCATTGAATTCACAACAAATCATATAAAAAATACAACTAGAAATCTGCATTTTTCCTTCGGCTTTTGATTCACTATCCTTATGAAACCAATTTCATGAAGAAAATCGTGACGTTTTTCATTCCCAGAAAATACCTTCAATTTCAATGAGCCGAGTTGAGAAACTACAAGCTTACAACAGTCTGCAATGCAAAACTCTGCATAAAAGTTTCCTTATCTACCTTTACTTGCGAGATTTCGTTTCTCTGTTTTCTTCTTAAAACTACATTTGATTGCCTATATATCCACCACATGTTTGTTAACATGTGAACCCCAAAGCAATGAGTGCATAGAGTAGAAACTTTTATATTACAGCTATAGTTGTCTAGCTCAAGTGTTCAACTGCAACTAGTTTAAGTCATAAACTCCAAGGAGTATAGTTCTAAATTATGGTCTGCAGTTGCAATTGTATCCACATTCCACCATATAATATTTAAGAGGTATCTGTAATTGTGGACACATCCACACCGCCTGCGTTTGTTGTGATAATACGAATATAACTACAACTGCAGTTTAAAACTGTGACAAATTAACTAGTAGTTTTGCATTAGTTGGAGACAAATGTGAAATATGCATAATTGCTTGCATTATTCTTCTGAGTGATCTTCAATTCAACTCGGTGTTATATTACATATCCTTCTAAATGTAAGGAGACACTCACTTAAAAGGAATATTACAGGTCCAGCAGGCATCTTACAACATCTTTATTTTAGTTCTGTTTTATTTTTAATCGAAACTCTTCTTCACAATGGTGTACACACTCGGGTATGTATCAAACTATCAGTATCCTAAAGTTACTATTATTGACACCTCATGCATTTCTTGAACTGTTGCTCAAGCCTATTGGTCTATAGTTAAATATGTGAGGCCCATGCGAAAGTGTAATGATAAATACAATATAAGAATACTGTACATGTACTCATAAGTCATAGTTAAATTTCTGTCGAAATCATCTCTAAATAATTTTTTACTTAGTGCATGAGAGTAAGTAATTAAAATACCTTTATTCAGTAAAATATCATTATGCTTGATGTAAGCGTGTAATTCAAAACAAAGTTTCTAAAGTATCTTGAAAGATTCGCCAATTTATCCATTTGCATAACATAAAGTTTAGTGTGCTAAAACACGCTTCAAATTTTTTTTGCCTAGAAGAAAGACAACTCTATGTAAATTATGTCAGGAACTAGTACAGTAGTGGTACATATTGAGTGTAGGAGGCCAAATGTAAAAGTTTATAAAGTAGTAAAGATGTAGGAATCGAGTGAAACATCTCAAGACAGTAAATTAATAATTGAATTAAAGAGATAAATGCATAGAATTAACGCAGAGAAGAAAACTAGAGAAGTGCAGGGGACCATCCATATATGTTTAGCTGCACACATGATTCCATATATAAGAATACCAACAGACATTCATTATGTCTATTTGTGGAATACAGATATATATTAATTATCGAGCTGTGAAGAATGAATGAAGCGGTCACCAGCGCCGCGTCCCACATATGATGTGTATCAAATTAGGACTCTATAGCCATGCATACTGAAGAATGTCATACACATTCTGTCACACATGTTACTTTCTCACCCTTCCCCTCTTCCTATAAATCACCATAACACAGCTGCTTCACTTCACCAATTCATTCACCAACCCCTTATTAGTAGTTTATGATCACAGTCACAATGTCCAAACCTTTTCTATCATTGCTTACCTTTTCTTTGTTGCTCTTTACTAGCGCATGTTTAGCAACTCGCTCTGAGTATGACAGACTCAACCAATGCCAGTTAGACAACATCAATGCATTGGAACCAGACCACCGTGTTGAGTCAGAAGCTGGTCTCACTGAAACATGGAATCCAAATCACCCTGAGCTAAGATGTGCCGGTGTGACTCTTATCAGACGCACCATCGACCCTAATGGACTCCACTTGCCATCTTTCTCACCCTCTCCACAGTTGATTTTCATCATCCAAGGAAAGGGTGTTCTTGGACTTACATTTCCTGGTTGTCCCGAGACGTATGAAGAGCCACGTTCATCACAATCTAGACAAGAATCCAGGCAGCAACAACCTGACAGTCACCAGAAGATTCGCCGATTCAGAAAAGGTGATATCATTGCCATTCCATCAGGAATTCCATATTGGACATATAACCATGGCGATGAACCTCTTGTTGCCATTAGTCTTCTCGACACTTCCAACATTGCAAACCAGCTCGATTCAACCCCAAGAGTAAGTAATACTAATATAATCATACCCTACATTATCTTTTATGAATTGTACTTGCATAATTTATTATTGTGATGTCCATGCAAATACTTCTAAACGTTTGTATCATAGAATATTTTATACTAAATTAATCACATGTTTTTTTTATAAGCAACTGATATTAATAAGGAGTATGATGGATACTCCAACCGTCAACAACAAAGCGGAAAACTCCTACTTCTCAAAACAATTGAGAGGAAGGATATTCCATATGTGAAAATTACAATTATCCGAAAGAACATAGAAAGATTGAAGCCAAGTCCAAGATAAATAAACTACTCCTGTCATGCACTCGGTGAAGCTATACGCCTCATTTCTAAAAATGATCGCGTTTCGCCTAATCCAAATGCACCATATCGTAGCAAGCCAAATGACCGCTACCGTAGTCCTCTTAGCTTTAATCTTCACCTTATGAGAAGACCCAAAAAAACCCACAAACTCCTCCAATGATAAACCATCTAACGGACCAATCCAGTTAAACACTTTACACCATATTTTAGCGACAGTAGTGCAGCCCCCTAAAAGATGCTGTAAATTCTCGTTCTCCGAAAGACAAAACACACACCGTTGATCTCCCCCTTCCAACACAATTCCCCTTTTTAATAATTGATCCTTCGTTGCTATTCTATTGTGAAAAATTCTCCACCCGAAAAAAAGAATTTTTGGAGGCACTTTAACTTTCCATAGAAGATCAACATTAGTAACAATAGATGGGTGAATAGGCGGACCTGTAAGCTTTGCTAAAAAAATGTTATAGCATGATTTGACCGTGAAAATACCTTCGGGGTTGCCTCTCCAAGAGTAGCTGTCCATCTCTCCTTCATAGGGTTGAAATTCACTTAACAGGTCGCAGAATTCCAGCCACTGGTGGGCTAAATCGCTGCTGTTATGGAACAGGACAGCAGCAGAATTCCAACGCCATCTTCCTTCTGTGAACTGTCCAGCATCCGCGACTGAAATTGCATCATCCCGAACGTTTGCATATAGCTCCGGAAAGACAATATGCAACGGCTGGTTGCCGACCCAGGTGCAATACCAGAATGGCAACGTCTTACCATTTCCAGCCTTGCATAAAAATTCACCTGTAAAATTATGGTGCAAGAGAGAAATATAATTATCGGAAATAAGAATGTCTCTCCACCAAATTGAGTCTCGATTGTGGACTACCGAGATATCTCCGATGAGGACTTTTAACTTAATGTTGCCATATCTTGCAACAAGAATGCTACGCCATACCGCTTCATTATCCACCAAAATCCTCCACTTCCATTTAGATAGCAAAGCCAAATTCATAACCTCAACGTTCTTTACGCCCAACCCTCCTTCTTCCCGCGGTTTGCATACGTTGTCCCAACACACCCAATGTATCGGTCTCTTTGTGTCGCTCCCATTCCATAAAAACTTTGATTGAATTGCCCGAATTTGTTTAATGATTTTTGAAGGTGCTTTATAAAAGGAGAGGGAGTATATAGGAATGGCGTTTAAGATGGAATTAATAAGGCACACGCGTCCCGCTATATTGAGGTTAACTCCCTTCCAAACGGCCAACCGACTCTTTAACATCGAAATCAAATCCCTCCACATTGATAACTTCCGCGGACTATCTCCCACTTTCACACCAAGGAATTTGAAAGGAAGCTTATCAATTTTGCAAGATAAAAAAATTGACGCCGCTTCGAGAAAATCCACATTGACGTTAACTCCATAAATATTACTTTTGTTGAAATTTACCCGCAAGCCCGACATTAGCTCAAAACCCCTTAATATGGCTTTTATGCTCCACAAATCCGCGGTGTCTCCATCCGTTAGAATAACAGTGTCATCCGCAAATTGTAATAAATTCACACGCTCTTCTTCATTGATTTTGAACCCCTTAAAGTCTCCATTTACCATTGCCTTTCTCATTAAAGCCGTTAGGACCTCCATAACTAAGACAAATAGAAAAGGAGAAAGTGGGTCTCCTTGGCGGAGTCCTTTCTCGATCAAGAAATCCTTGGTGGTACTACCGTTAATTAAAACGGACATGCTACTAGTAAAAATACAACACTCCATCCATCTCAACCATCTTGTGCCAAAGCCCATCTTAATTAGCACGTACCTTAGAAACTTCCAACTCACCCTATCATAGGCTTTCTCAAAGTCAACCTTCAAAACAACACAACTTCTATTATTTCTCTTAGCTAAATCCATCACCTCACTCAAAACCAACACACCATCCGATATGTTTCTACCCGGAACGAAGGCCGTTTGGTTAGAAGAGACAAGCTTTCCAATCACACTTCTCAATCTTCCCGCCATCAATTTTGTAAGAATCTTATACAAACTTCCCACTAAACATATTGGTCTCTATTCGGTCAAGGATTGGGGATTCTTGACTTTAGGAATTAGAGCAATGAAAGATGAAGTGCAACCTTTCGTGAGCCTAGCCTTATCATGAAAGTCCTCCACAAATTTGATAACGTCCAATTTTACCGTTTCCCAAAAGAATTTGAAAAACTCAAGCGTAAAACCATCCGGACCGGGGCTTTTACTACCATCACAATCCCAAACCGCTTCTTTAATCTCCTCTACCGAAAAAGGTCTTTCCAACCACTCACAATCAACGTCTTCCAACCTATCCAAATCCAAACCTTCCGGGACAGCCCTCCTTAAATCGGTTTCTTTGAAGAAACTTTCGAAATGATTTTTGACCTCCATTTTAACCTCCTTCACTCCTTCCACCCTACCCTCCACCCCGTCCAACACCGTAATGGAATTCCTCTTAAGTCGCTCCTTGATAGAATTAAAGAAGAACCGGGAATTCTTGTCACCGTCCTTCAACCAAAGTTGTCTAGACTTTAGTCTCAATATGCTATCTTTCATAAGAAGTCCTTTCCAAAATTCACTAGAAGCCTCCTTCCTTGCTTCCACAATCGTGTCATTAAGACTACCAAAATTATCCACCAAAGCAAGGTCTAAGTCGTTTATCTTTTCCACCTCTCCATTGATTTTTAGATCAATCCACCCAAAAACCTCATGGTTCCACACTCTAATCCGGGCCTTCAAAAGTTTTAGCTTTTCGAATAAAATGAAATCTCCTCTCCCATCTATCTTCAACTTTGCCCATTCCTTGCAAATGAAGTCCTTAAAGTCATCATGTTTAAGCCACGCATTGTTTAATCTAAAAGGTTTTGGTCCCCAATCGATGCTACCACAATTAAGACGAATAGGAGTGTGATCCGATAAGTCTCTAACCCCAATCCTTTGGTCTATAACACCCCAATCATCAATCAACTTAAATGTTAACAAAAAGCGGTCAAGTCTACTCATCGCATTCCCATTATCTTTGAACCACGTGAACTTACCTCCCACACACGGAATATCAACCAAATCCATCCTTCCAATGAAATTTTTAAAATCTTCCATGCCTCTCCGATTGTAGTTGTCTCCAACTCCCAATCTTTCTTGACTACTCACGATTTCATTGAAATCGCCTCCTACACACCACTCCTCATTCACATATTTTAGCCTCCTTTCAACCAAACAATTCCACACTCCTCTTCTTAAGGTCAAGTTACATGGTGCATAAATATTAACCAAATTGATGTATAAGCCTTCCCGGAGAATATTAATTCCAACATACCCTTGTCCTCTAAAAGTGTAGTTAACCGTCATAGAACCTCTTTTCCAAAGAATAGCCATTCCTCCTGCCGTTCCTTCTGAGTTACTGACTGTCCATTCAACCTCTCCTCCTCCCCAAAAAGAATTGGCTATGCTATCATTGAAGCTGACTAATTTTGTTTCTTGGATGAAACATACCTCCACTTTACTAGATTGTAGTAAAAAACTAACTCTCTTTCGCTTGGATAAACATCCCCCTCCCCTTATATTATAGGATATGATATTCATAATAACGGTCTCTTAATCGCCTTCGATCCCTTCAGATTCAAATTTTGTCCCAACTTATCCCTCTTTTCCATGCCTTCAACCAAATTGATTGAAGAGCTATCATCAATACCGCTGACCACCCCTAACCTAGCAATAGAATTCCAAATTTTCCTACTCACATCCGAATTCGAAGGATACTGAATCCTATTATTACACCTAACCATTTCAGAATCAGAGTGGGATAGACAAGGAAGCTTACCATAAGAATTATTTTCTTCTTCTTACTCCTTCTGTGTTCCTGTCGTCGAATTCAGGGGCGAACAGTTTGATTTTCTAGGAGCTATACAAGCAAAGTATGAAGGCACGGAGGACACCTTCTCACCCAGGTTCTGCAAACTTTTCACATGTCTCTTTTTAATTTTGTGGATGTAAATATGTGTTTATAGGTATTTTACCTTGGTGGGAATCCAGAGGTAGAGTTCCCTGAAACACAGGAGCAACAAGAAAGCCATCAACAAAGATACAGTTTACCCGTAAGGCGTCGAGGTGGACAGCACCAACTAGAAGAGGAATCTGAAGAACAAAACGAAGGTAACAGCGTCCTTAGTGGCTTCAGTTCAGAGTTTTTAGCAGAGACATTCAACACTGATGAGGATACAGCTAAGAGACTTCGTTCTCCACGTGACAAAAGGAGTCAAATCGTGAGAGTTGAGGGCGGTCTCCGCATTATCAATCCCGAGGAACAGGAAGAAGAAGAGGAGGAACAGAGAAGTGAGCAAGGAAATAATGGTCTGGAAGAAACTATCTGTAGTGCCAAGATTCGTGAGAATATTGCTCACCCTGCACGTGCAGACCTCTATAACCCACATGCAGGACGTATCAGCATCGCAAACAGTTTAACCCTTCCAATCCTTCGCCATTTACGCCTAAGTGCCGAATATGTTCGTCTTTACAGGGTATGTATAGTACTTACTATTCAATCAATGT
Source organism: Vicia villosa (assembly GCF_029867415.1). Taxonomy (NCBI): domain Eukaryota; kingdom Viridiplantae; phylum Streptophyta; class Magnoliopsida; order Fabales; family Fabaceae; genus Vicia; species Vicia villosa. The sequence goes on from NC_081180.1 coordinate 151,334,078, forward strand.
GTATATTTCCATGAGAAGATTGTTTAAATAAATGGTTTTTTTATAAAATATCAACATCATGCATGTATGTATATGCAGAATGGTATATATGCTCCACACTGGAACATAAATGCAAACAGTCTGCTGTACGTGATAAGGGGAGAAGGAAGAGTTAGGATTGTGAACTCCCAAGGAGACGCGGTGTTTGACAACAAGGTGAGAAAGGGACAGTTGGTGGTGGTACCACAAAATTTTGTTGTGGCGGAACAAGCTGGGGAGGAAGAAGGATTAGAGTATGTGGTGTTCAAGACAAATGACAGAGCTGCTGTTTGCCACGTACAACAGGTGTTTAGGGCCACTCCTGCAGAGGTTCTGGCAAATGCTTTTGGTCTTCGTCAACGCCAAGTCACCGAGTTAAAGGTCAGTGGAAACCGTGTCCCTCTAGTTCACCCTCAGTCTCAATCTCAATCTCATTGAGATTATGCTGTGCAATACCATAATGAGATGGCCATCTGGTCTTGAATAATAAAGTATGGCCTTATTACTCTGATCTTCTCTGAGTTTGTATGCATGTATAGGGGGGAATAATGCTAGTTTTGTACACCTTCCAAATGCTATAATAAAATGCATACACTTTTAAAAGTTTCTCCTTCATTATCCTCTTCGTTAGTAGTTAGTAATAATGATGAATTGTCTTAATATAATATAAGCTTTTTTATTACAACATCGTAACAGTAAATCTTAAAAATCTACAAATAAATACTGGACTCTGTTGATTCAATAAAGAATTTCTATGTTGATAAATACTGAATTCAAACACTCAAAATCTATCAAAAGTCTTCACACACTGTCAGTAGTGTATTTTAAAATGATTGTTGTATTTTATGTATTTTTTAATCATTATATATTTTTTCCCCTCATTATAGTTAATGTTCTTGTTTTAAATATAATATAAAAAATATGATTTTTTAGATTTTATAATCAAAATCATTAAACAGAAAGCATGTAGCACAACTACCAAGTGGTATTGCTCAAATTTCTTTCATTTTACATATGTAAATTTCATGAAAAATACAAAAATTCTAATCTATTGAAAGCAGTAGATTTCTTTCACTAAGAAATTCATAACCAAAAGCTATGGAATACTAGTGACTACAAGCCCAAAAAGCAACATAAGCCATGGATTTTCAACGACAGAGACGCCTGAAGTGTCGCCTGAAGTTCTTCATATTAGCAGTCTCAGCAGCCTCAATACCAGCAGCGCCTGTACAATAGCTATTATGCATTGTCTGCATGCAGCACTTATAGCCCCATTGGTGATTGTTCCACCATGAGCCCCAAACAGTTGCGTGATTGTTTATCAAAATATCTTCTTCATACTTGCTCCTTGGAAACGCATCCTTCTGTTTAAAAACATCAATAAATAATTAAAACTACTAAGAAAGATCTCAAGATTAACGAATTGAATAGAAACCGTAAAGCAGTTTAATGTCCAGATTAGAACCAATAATGACATTGTCTAGAGTTCAAAGGTAAAAGCTACATCATCTATAAGCATTGAATGAACAAATAAAGATATGCAAAAGGAAGCTGAAAATTCAGATTTAATATGTATCTTACCTGTCCCTTAATAATTCTACCAGCACGATCATACTCAACTTGCCTCTCACTTTGACCTAGCAAAAGTTCTCTTGGAAGTTGGTCCCAATCAGCTGCATTTCCATACTTCTCCAAAATGGTTTCCTTCATTTGAGACTTCAGTTTCTCTTTCATGACCTTAAAATTCTTATAAAGAAATTCAGCTTGGGACGGAGCTGCTTGAATGTGAACATCTTGCCCCTTATCAAATGCTTCAAGTGTATGCATGTTTAATTCCTTGTATTCCAAAGCTTGGCCACTATTCCTATATTGGTTATCACCCTATTACACAAAATGAGATTTAATACAAATACAAGCACAACAAGCATATGAAAGGAAAGTAAATTATAATTATTATATAAATTTTGATTATTGAGATAGATTACCTCATAGAACTTCTCATTTGGATAGGCATCTGGAAGAGGATCTTCACGCATGGACCTAGTCTTTGGATCATAGTGCGCAGAATTGACATCAAGATTCCAGAGATATTTAGCTGTGTCCTCTCGAAGACGCAAGTTCCTGAAAATAAGGGCATTTTAGTTCCATTTCATCAATGAACATGATTAAAATGTAACATAATATCTAGTCTATCAGTATTGTGCTGGTGAGAAAATCACCTAACAGTTCCTGTACTCCCACCGCCTGTAGTACACACACGCTTCTCAACTTTGGCAAAGTCCATTTGTTTGCTCTCATCAACCTTGGCTTCATCAACCTTTGCCTCATCAACACTTAGATCATTTTTCTCATACCTTTTCATGACAAGATGTGAATAATATTCCGCATTATACCCATCCCATCTGTCCCGTTTTCCATCGTAAGTAAGCTCAGAGGTTTCTCTCTTTTTATCGGAGGCAATATCACTGCTTGTCCCAATATCACTGCTTGTCCCAACATCACCGCTTGCCCTTTTTGCTCCAACCTTCCGTGGTCTTTCCAAACATGACTTAGCATCATGTGTCATAGCTCCACAACTATATAAAATAAACAAATTCAAAATTACTTATGCTTGTAATTCTAATATAAATGGAAATACAATCATTATCAGAATTAGAACAAGCACAGACTAAAAAAAAAACTTCCCCCCCTACATGAAGAATTAAAACTTCATTAAACTAGCACTAAACTATTTAATTCATTTAGGCTATGTTTGGGAGATTGGAGGGGAGAGGAGGGAAAGGCTTCCAAAAACAAAATTTTAAAAAAATATAGAAAAATATTTGACATTTTTTGAAAAAATGATTTTGTTTAAAATGATAAAAGAGTCATTATCATTACTAAATTTTTAATTTTCAGAATACTATAACAACCTAAAAGATATTAGGAAAATTTATGTAAGTCTTTCAAAACCCTCCAAAACCCTCCTTCAATACAAATTTTGAGTTCCCCCATTTTATGGGGTATTTGGTGTTATGAATAAACTCAAACCCTCCAAAACCCTCCTACCCAAAATCTTTTTATCCTTTTCACCCAATTCTTCCTATTTTCCAAAGCCCTCCCCTCCCTTCTCCTCCAAACTCCCAAACATAGCCTAAAAGAACAAAAGGAATCCACTAGTGATGGAAATAGATATTGCACTCACTTTTGGCAGGCATTTTTCCTATTCTTGTCTGTCTGGGAAGTCTTGCAACCTCTATCATCACATTTAGTGTGATTGGAGACTGATTTCCTTTTCTTTTGATGACTTAAACTCTACAAAAGTATCACAATGCAAGTTGATTTTTAATTAGAAACATGTTAGCAAAAACAGTTAGTTGTCAAAAATTTTAGAAAATGATATGACGCAGACACAAAAACCGGACACACGACACTAATAATTTATAAAAATAAATAAATTAAACGTAATCACAAGTGTCGGTGTCGTGTTGGAATATGTAATGAGTACTTACGGGTGTATTATGAGTATTAATATACCAAGGTACAATTGCTATACAGTGGGGAATATGGGGGTTGATTTCTTTGCCATTTTCATCTACTTCAGCAGGAACATGCCCTGCCTTGCGGGCTTCCTCCAACTCGATTTTTTTCCGGTTATCATGCATTGTCATGAATGTGTCTGCAATTTACCAGTAAAAGAAGCAAGGTTATATATACTACTCACTACTCAGTTTACTCATCACAAATATAAGAATTTGAATCAAATCATAAATGTTCCGGTTTTGGTTGATAGAAACCCTAATTGATCATGAAAAAAAGGAGTCGATTGAATAAAGTGGAATTTGGAATGGATTAGAGGAATAGTACATTAAGATTGGAAACTAACGTAGCCATTGATAACAATGAAAATTGAAAGAAGAATAAGAAGAAGAAAAGTGGTACCTGAAGCGGTGATGATGTTTGAACAGAGGAGTATAGTGGTTGAGGGAGGGAAAGATTCAGATTAGGATTCTAAATTCGAGCGAATAATAGGTTAACATCTATGCCTATATATTTATGTAGGCTGTTTGCCCGGGTTTTTTGCAGTTACTTTTAACGGTTATTAAGATATGGAGAATCAAACCATAATATGTGGATAGATTTTTAATAAAATCATAATTTGGCTTATTCATTTGGTTTATTATTTTTTCCCAAAATTGATTTTTCTAATAATTTAACAAATAATTTAATTCACTTTATTTTTTTTTGGGGTTTAAAAAAAATGGAGAATTTATTATATAAAAAAGAACCACGCACTTGAAGCCCTAATAAATAGGCGAAATCGGTTCGAATGCAAATTAGGGTGGGGCTCTTTTTCTGGAACAAGAGAGTAACTTATCCAGAAAAGATATTGCAAGGCAGACGGTTATTATAATAGAGGTGTCTTTATTCCATAAAGTTGTGAGGCTCGTTAAAGCAGACACAGACAGAAAGATAAGTAGTTGTTCGTTCGAGAATAAGGTTGCTCCCCGTTGACAGAGGGAAAGGTCGCAGAATGAATAGAGTACAAGCTATATGAATAACCCAACACATACAAGTTTTTCTTTAAGCAAGTTTTATTAAAAAGAGAATAAAAATTTTCGAACCCGATTACAAAAGCACCGAGAACCTACTCCGAGAAAAAAAAATTATACACCAATGAAAGGGTTTTTACTAAACTCATAAAAGTTATAAGGAAATTTCTTTATGCAACCATATAGGATGGAAAACACCCCTAATATTTCCAAAATACCCTTCGGATATGCATATCCGAAGGCACCCCTATCACATTTTCATTGATTTTGGATATTCATATCCGAAAACATCATGAATCAGTTTCGGATATGCATATCTAAAATATGCTCTAAGTGATTTTTTGTTTAAAACAATGATATCATTCTTTTAAAAGCTCCTATTATTTGACAAAATGTAACGAAAAATATAAAATACGCAAACTAAAACAAAATACTGATATCAAAAGATAGCAGTGAGCTATCGGCGGATAACGGTGTCAGGAACAACCTCAAATGGAGACCTCGGTATCATCTGCACACGTCTAAACTGTCTCATGCACCGCTCCGGCAGACACCTGACTATGGTGTTGGCCCCATATGTCAACCATCCAGAATATAATGTGATGCGGTTGAATGAGACTACATCACCGTAATCACTGAAGGGCGTCCATTGGATGTCATTGTAAGCAGTACGATCGAGGTATATACTATATGGCCCCACTTTCTTATTCCCCCTCTGGAGGACATATCGTGCAGCTTGGGCATGGCGTCAATGTAAGCGGGATCAGGATCGTAGTCGTGGATGCGGTGGAAGTAAGAGATGATCTAACTCTGAAACACAAATACGATAATATGTTAAAAAGAAATGTAATATAATCACGGTGAGGAGTGTGCAAGAGTCAGTCAACTGTCTGGTCCTCCAGTTGGAGGCTTCATTCAACTTTTGGTATAAGGTGAACCTCAGTTACCTCCTCCCAGAAAACCTCCTCCTCCTGACTAACCTCACAAGAGGAAGATGCACGAGACAACCAACTCCTCAGTGCAGATGATGATCCTTCAGCCGTCTCATCCATTTGGACTTGCACTAGGACTCGAACCCGTTCCGTAGTCACTCCTTACTGCATGACTCTCTCGCACCGAGCCAATACTGTTTGTGTCTGCCTCCCCCGTCTAAGTCGTGCGGTCGGTACCTGATTATCTGTCATTTTCCTGAAAATAATATTTCGTAAGAGTATGAAGAAAACAAAATTGAAAATTAAAAAAAAAACAAGTCAGACCAAATTTCGGAAGTGCATATTCGAAACTGGTCTGAGATGATTTCGGCAATGCACTTCTGAAATTACATGCGAACAATCATTTTTGCAGACTACCATTTCTTGCCCTAACTCATTCAAAATCCAATTTTTACCATATAAACACTATCATGACCTATGATAACTTCAACCTACAACATTTTTCTACTATCTTACAACCCTAATAACATTTCCAAGCTAGAGTGTAAAGTTGTGGAAACTTACAATTTGTTGAAGCTTTGAGTCGATGTTGAATGGAGGTTTAAACCCTTTATCAATGCTTGGAAGGAGTTGTAAAGTAACAATGCCTTGAATACAACTTGGAAGAAATGGGTTGGAAGATGAAAAAAAAATTGTTTTGATGTTTTGAAGAGAATGAACATAAGGGGGTGTCTGTTTGGGTTTTGTGGAAAAACGAAATAATTTTCCGATATGCATCTCCGAAGTATAGGTGTCTTCGGATATGCATATCCGAAATATAAGGGTATTTTGGATTTTTCACTGCGGGTTTGTAAGAAGGTGCATGGATGTAAAAAGAAATTGCCAAGTTATAATTGGTATGTGTAATATTTCCGATATAAGACCACCTCCAATCAAAGCTTTGATGTTCCAAACGACATCCACGACGTTCTAATCTTTCTCTTTAAAGATTATGTCATTCCTAAGAATCCAAAAGCTCCAAATTGATGTCAACCAAATACAACCTTCTTTTCCTTTTTTAACTCTCTCGAGTTTACAAAAACGAATCCACCTAAAAAACAATCTAAAAGACTAACCACTTCAAAATCTACAAAATCAATCCAACCGACCACTTCCTTCCAAACCAACCCGGTAATATGACAAAATTGAGTACACTTGATTCACATAAGTTAACTAGGTGTCAATAGTAACAAAGTTTAATTTAATTAAGTCTGTATGTTATTTGATCTCGTATGGCTCAAAATGTTTTAATGAAAGGCTTAAACCTAATAAGATAATGGTTTTCAACTGCGTTTATATTAAAAATTATCCTTTTGATTTAGGGTGTGTTTGGTTCAAATGAAGGGGAGGAATGGAGGGATTTTAATGGAGGGATGGGAATGGAAGGGGGTGGAAGGTGAGGGTTTTTTTTAATCAGATAAGGGTTTGGTTTAGGAGACGATGGGAGGAGTTTTATTAATAATTTACATTTTTATCCTTATTATCTTATATAAGTGATACGATATTCAAATGTAAAAAAATCATACATATTTTTTGGTAAAAAAATATCTAATATTAAGTGACTAAAAAGTTATAATTTATCACATAAGGTTAAAAATTAAGTACACTTGATTTAGATTATAACTCTCCGAAACAAATTTAATTATATGTTGATACAAATTTTTAAGTTATGATAAATCATCTAACAAAACAAATATATATAAAATAACTTATTATTTAAATTAATAATTTAAATTTTTTAATAAAATGAATGAAAAAATGTATGACTTAAAATTTGATATAAAAGAAAATATGATAGGATAAATAAAAGAAATTAGAAAAAAATAAACATAAATAAATATAAAAACCTATAAAAAGTGTAATGATTATGTTTTTTATTAATTACGAAAATACGACAATAATTTGAAGGTAGAGAACAATTATAATTAGTTGATGGAAGCAATCGAAAAAAATCACATTAAAAAAAAAACAATAACATGAAAAAAATAAATAATTTTTAAATACTAAAATTAAACTAAGGATATTTTAGTAAATATAATAAATTTTTATATATGAAATCTTATATTCCCTCCTCCCCCTCCAAATCCCCTCAATTCGAAGGATCGCAAAAATTGTAATTTGGAGGGATTTTGCTCCCCCTCCCTCCCCTATCCTCCATCTACCCTGAACCAAACACATCCTTAGAGAAGAGAATGAGTGGTACATGCAAACACGCTGATGCTGAAGTCGGGGAAAATAAGGTACAAAAAGTTTGTTTTTAGGTTTTAGAGAGTGTACACCTTGATTACTATGTTTTCCCCTTCTTATAGGCTAATTTTATGGTTTATGGAATCTAGAACCCAGGACATGTGTTATCACATTATTCGTTATGTCATTTAATGCCGCCTATTTAATAACACCGGGTTACTGGCTACATTTTTAGGGTATAACTTACCATGTTATTGATGCCTTATGTATCTTCCTTCTTAAGTCACCTTCATTTGTCATAATGGGCCGATGTTATTTTAATCTCAGCTCAGGTAGGAAGAGTTGCTCCCCTAAAGCCTAGCTCGTTGGAGCTAAGGTGTGGCTTGTGATTCCATTATAAGAGGGTATTAAATGGGTGACGGTTTTAGTGAATATTTCATCCAGCTTTAACCCATTTTATCATTTGGTCCTTTGATATTCACACGCCTCTTAGTCTTAAAATAATGCGACTTCTTGGTATTTGTTATCCTAATCGTATGTCATGTGTCAATCTGTAGCATATAGTGTGATGGTCTATTATTAACCCTAATATGATGCTTTTTATGGGAATTGTCATTGTCATGGTTATTTTGACGATGATATATATTAATGTCATGTTCTTTGTTTACTAGTTGACTTTCGGCCCTTTACTCATTGCTCTTATAGATTATGGAAATATGTATCTTGTCTTCTTTATTAAACTACTTTCTCTTAAGATATTGTGCTTCTATAGGTGTTATTTCTCTTTTTTTGAAGTATTCTTCTTTGTCTCCAACCGCCTCACCATTCTACGCTGGTGAATTTGTGTCATTCATTGTTCATTTATATTGATGGGGTTTTGTGACATAGTGTGACGGCATCTTTGCGTTAGTTATGGGTGCTTTATATGTTGTCCTCAATTTATCGTAAGAGAATGTAGTGAACAAACAGAGTTTCTTTCCTCACATCTTATTCTTATTTCTGGGCCCTTAGGTATGATGGTTCATGTTATCACATACCTCTATAAACCTAATATTGATGAAGACAAACATAACTCATACTCTTGGGTAAATGAAATATACTTTGGAACTCCTTTAATGCATTATGATTCGACAAAATCGAAAAACTATGAAGATTTTACTTAACAAAAAGGTCCTCGTAATGCGTGGACAATTAAAATATAAGTTTTCACATATAGAATATCTCAAGATTTCTCTCAACCTTCCTTCCCTATGTTTGATATAATCTTTAAAAAATATAGGTTTCTTTCTTTCGTTTACTACCTTCAAGCAAGAGATTATTTATTACTTGGTTCTTCCGCCTTTGCAGTTACATCCTAAATGTTGAGCCTTCATTTAAGCTTCTCAGTATATATTTAGATATTTGGACCAAGAAGCTTCTCTAAGGGTATTTTACCACATTTTTTCTATTTTTTAAAGGTTCAGCTTCTCCCTGTAGTTTAGTCCACTTCAAACAATCTCCAAATGATTGAGGTTTTCACTTAGTCCTTAAAAATTTTAAGTTTCGTTACATGATGGTTGAGACTTTTATTATTAAATCCTAGTCAACTATATGCAGTTGTGATGGGGAGGGTTTTGTTGTAGTCTATAAACCTGAAATTCCCAGATGCCAGAGTTAGGACATATTTAGTCATGTGAAATCCAACCTTTCCTTCAAATTATTAGATCTTTCCTAAGAAGAGAATAAGGGTTTGGCCACCTTCCAACATTTTGTTAATGAGTTTTATCATAGTCCTTATATGACCATAAATCTAAATCATATAAGATGAGAAGCATGTGTGTTGACACACGATCCATAGTCTTAGCCGTTGATTCAGATGATGCTAAAAGTTTGTAAGGTGTGTCTAACGATCTTTTTTTCTATTTCACTGCTATAAAAAGTGAGGTAACTAAGCGAAATACATTTTACCTCGGGTAAAGAAGCAATGTAACGAAGAGCGTCGTGAAAAGTAACGACTTAACACCTCAATTTTTAAAAGACGGAGGGGTAAATTTATTTGTGCATGGGTTTGAACCCCCATCATCTGCATTTGTATTAGTTACAAAACTAGCGCCTCATATATCTCGGTCTATCAATAAAATCGAGGGGTAAGTTAGATTGTTTTTAAAATTAGAACTCGTTACCAGTGTTTTTGATAATCAATCATGAGTTTAATGAAGCTAGTGAGATTAACTTAAAAAATATCCAAAGCAATTTGTGCAAATAATTTGTATGAAAACACATGCGTGTAACAAATGATACTAGTAGCAATGTGATTCTGTGAGAAAGATAGAGTTTCTTGATTGACCAAGAAATAATTTAACAAAAGGAAGAGAAGAGAAAAGAAGAAAAAGAAAATAATAGGATTGGTTAAAACCGTTATTATATACTTTCTCATTAGGGTTTATGATTATAAGTATTACAGAATAACAACCAACTTCAACCTGAACCTCTCTCAACAACCTGAGAGATCAACCTATTTATAGACTACTAGCTATTTATGTTATGTATGATGATATAACATGTACATACATGATATACATAGCTAACTTATACACTAAACTAACTTAAACAACAAACTAACTTATATAACTGCATACTAAAACAAGTTTCTAGTATAACACGCACATCTTCGACTACTGCATTGAGGGATATAGCTAGGGTGTGACTGTGAGGGGAATGATATCAGAGCTTATTAGGATTGAGAAAAGTTTGTCTCCGTTTTTTGACGTCTTTGGTGTGCAATCTAAAACACACTTTTCGGAGGCAGATGGTTTGTAATTTTGAGACAAAGTTGGGCAGTAGATGGTTCTGAAAGTGCTCATCCCATGCGCCTTAAGCTAATCTCATAAAACTAAAATGAACAATTGTTCTAAACTTGCATAGCCTTTGGGAAATCTGTGAGAGTGCATAAGATGGTTTCATTAGCAGCACCACGTTTAAAATAAGAGATATCTGTTGACATGTGATGAGTGACCCATGTATAATTTGTATGTAACTTCTCATGCATTACGATCCAAATAAAATGAAAAATATATTCAAGTAACTTGAGGTTCTAACTCTAAAACCAAAACATTGTCTAATTATGAGGTGGATTGGAGACCAAAGTTAACCGATAATAAGCTGATTTGGTAGAATAAGTACCTGATACAGAAGGTTCCCAAATAAGAATATCACTTGAGTCGTCATTAGTAAAGACACTAGTCATCTCCATTTTTATGTCCTGAGGAAGATGGGTGGAGATGATGTCAAAATTTCAAGTATTATAACTGCAGACATCCATGATTTGTAGGTGTGTATCTTACTCATCCATTGAAAGAATTTTGTAACAAACTCTTCTATTTAAACTCATTTAACTCAACTAACACATATCAATTGAGCTACATCACCCATCTCGAAATCTCTTTTTGACAAGAGTCATTCGCACCACCACTTTGTTAAAAGAAGACATCTGCATTTAATAGACTTTGCTATATAATCACCATAAAAGTGAAAGTCATAATATAGTCGAAAGTAAGCTTTTTGAGACTGAAACAAAATTTTAATTACAAGAAGCAATGTTCGTTTTTAACAAATATTATTTGTAATAACAAGAAAATAATAGTAAGAATAGGTCTATCATTGTAGAAGCCAATATCCCAAAATTCTATCATTATGGTTGACTCACTATAAACCAAACTAACTTTTTAAAAAAAATTATTCAGCTAATCATCTCAATAACTGAACGTATTAAGAAAAATTTGCCGGATCAATATTTTTGTGTCACACCAGTTGGTAGTGGAAGGTCAGCACATTGTTGCTCTTTATTTTGAAGAGCTATATGAATATTTTCCAATTCCATTCATATATGAAATGACACATCTGTGAAGAAAGATTGAGAAATTGAAATAAGGACTCTTCAAAGAAAACCCAAAACAATTTTATGATATGCATGTGAGGAAAATCAAAGGGAAGATAAGAGCAAGAAAAAGGAGAGAAAGAAACGAGTATAAATGGTAGTCACTACCCTGATCCGGATCATCAAATTGAAGCCCAGTGCAGTTTCAATAATATATGATACTGTTCACATATGGTTTCAAGTTTCAATCAAATTTAGCCTAATGAAACAATAGAAAACATAAATTTCTAGAAGTTGGTAATCAAACTTAGTTTTGAACAGGTTTATAATAACAGATCATAACAAGTATAATGAAACAATCATTTACCCTGCCAACAAAAATTTGCATAAGGCAGAGAGTTCAATTCAGTACAAAATCCACATCTAAAACTAGACATATATACATGAAATGAGGAATTGCATAGAACCAATAGCCTGTCCGATGCAGGTTTTTCCAGGCTCTTATATTCCAAAAGGTTTAACAGAAAGTTGCATCGGCATGTTCAATCACATTGTCATGTCAGGATCATCTTCGTAATCAAAATCTTGTTCACTTGATACCCTTGCTCTCTTCGCATCTCTTGGCGCACCCCTTCCTTTCTTCGGTTTACCCCTATGGTGACATGACAAATTTTTAGATTACGCAGCATACATTCTTTACATGTTTCAATAAATAAAGCAATTATTTAATTCTAAGACATTAAGACGGAGACACGTTAGTTGAGTGCTTACTGTCCATTTGCATAAATTGTCCCGCCTTTCGAACGACCCGGACCAAAATCTGATCTCCCATCTGAGATAAACAGAAATACATTATATAATTAGTAGACAAAAGAAAAAACATGCAAGAAAAATCATTGAAATGTTGCTAATAGGATCTCACCATCTCGTCCAGCCGCGAGCTCTTCTGCCTACGATAAAAAGATGAAGATCATCTCAGAATTCAGAAATAACCTTGCTGAGATAAGATGCCACACTTGATATATGGATTACGACTAAACATAATTGACAAGAAAAGGTTTAAAAGGATGAATCATTTTATGGGATCAAGTACACAGAACAAGAGTCTAGGAGGAAATTATAAACTGCAGTTATTGTCTTATATTCGGAAAAAAATAAGCCTCATGGTTGGACATAATTTATTACTTGGTGCTCACTAGTCGACATTATTTATTTTTATCTATTTATGGTTGGAAGCCTATCACTGAAAATTAGAAACACACCGCTGGCGAAGACACTGAAGATAATGAAAAGAGCCTATCTTCAGGCTGAAACTTTCTAGACCGCTTCAAGCTGCCAAGAAAAAAAAAATTAACAATGTCATATAAACAATGAATAACAAAATGGCGTGTCATCTAGCTAAGGTGAATCGATGCATGCAATCCATATATTACTATTTCTTTTAACATGGAATCAGACGTATTCAAATGCAACTCTATGAACTGCCTTTGCTTCTCAGTATTTCAAACAATTATATTCCCCATCTAAAACCTTAGTAAGATTCAATTACAAGTACATCTAGCCATATTCCAGCACAGTATCACCATGTTAAAGCCTGTGATTTAGCTTTTCCCGACCATAAACTAATCAAAATTATGGATGACCTGGCCAGATATCTAATAAATATGATCCGTGATTAGGTATAACAAACCAGATGCCTGATAAATATGATTTGTGATCCAGTATAACAGATCATACAAGCATGACATTACTCTTCCTAGTTACCTTAGAATAATCAGAATTCAAAACTACATATCTGAACAGAAAATATTGATGGTAGTTTGAGCATGAAAATTCTTGGAAAGAAGAAAACTATCAATGATTCAGTCCAAAAGAAAGAGAGCTAAAGAGATTCGTACAATGCAGTGTTCTTTGATGAAGATAGGAATCCTTCAAATCCCTTTAATACATTGCCACACTGTCCAGGATCCTGTAAATAACTTGTCTCCATATCATAAACCTGTGTCAAGGACAAAACATTGCTATAAATCATAAAGAATATTCTTCTCAAGATCTCAATTTTTTTCCAATATCAAGCTAGTCAACTTAAGCATGGAAATGGAATTTGAGCATAACATATATAGCACCCGAAATTCATCACTGCATACCCTAATCAACAAGAAACCTCAGAAATCAATGTATAATAATGTAAAATCATGAGGCCAAAGAAGAATAAATTCCCAATACAGTCCAGAGGTGTTTCATGAGCATGATATTGCTGAGCAAGCTTTGAAGTACCAACACCTCTGGAAAAAAGTGTGTCAATGTCGGTGCCGACTGACAGAGACATTTGTGATTATGTTCAATTTATGTATTCAAAATATTAACTAAGCAAGTGAAGGGCCCAACTTAAGGTTAGCTAATAGTTTTCTCAATTATCCTATTGCATTGGCAAATGAATTAGGGTAAAATTAAAACAATAAATCAGAGTAAGTCTACATGATAAGTTCCCAAAATATTTAGGAAAAAAATCAATCCTTTATACATTAGTCAAAGATAGTTTCAGCTAGTTTTGAAGCAATGAACAAAACCCAGATGCGAATATAGAAAAAGCTACCTGCTTTTCAATACTGCGAAGCTCTTCGTGAAGTTTGGCTCTCTTACTAAGCAAAGAAGCCAACATAGCTGACGGATTCACCGTACCCTTTTGCCCTAAAACAACATCATCAAAGGTTATGAATTGCAGCACCATTTTGGATTAAATTTTAAATTAATAAATAAAATTACAAAACTATTGAGTTGTAAGGTGACGATAATTAAGCGTTATAACCTTCGGATTCCATTTTTGCTGAACGATTTATTAGAGGATTCGATAAAAGAAAACCCTAAATCCCCAATTTTATTCCAGTTTCTCTCTTTGTTTGTTTCACGCGCATTCGATTTCGATTTTCCCCAATCAAAACTGCGTCGTTTTGATGTCGCACAGAACACACGTGTTTCTAGTATTAATTTTTTTTTTTTTAAATTTCTAGTTTTAATATATATTAATTTTGGTCCCTATGTTTTTTTTTTTAAGGTTTTGATCCTCTTATTTTAAAATTTGGAATTTTAGTTCAAATATTTTAGTTTTTTTTTTTTTATTTTGGTCCCTCAAATTCTAACTAATTTTAAATGAAGTAACGTTCACATTGATGATGTGTCAGTGTCAGTTCAGCGGTGAAATATTTAAAAAAAATTAACTTTATTTAAGATTTATGTTGAACATGTCATCAATGTGAGTTCTATTTCATTAAAAATTATCTTCAAATTTACAAAGAAACCAAAATTCTAAAAAAATAAAATTGAAAAGGCTAAAATTCCTTATTTTAAAATACGAGACCAAAATCAAAAAAACATAATAATAGGGAATCAAAATTAAAATTAAGTTGTATATATTATGTGTCTAATTGTTTTATATTGTGTATCAAATTTAAAAGAGTATTATATTTGTAAAAGTATTAAACTGTAAATTGTAAATAGGTTTTTGAGTGTTCTTTAGTCATTTTAATTCATAAATCTCTTTTGTTTATGATTTTGAATTTGAATTTGAATTTGATTTTTAATCTTCAAATGTCTTCTTAAATAAGTAATCTAACATAAAATTAAAATAAAAGATACTGCTTGGATGTGTAATTGTAAATTTTAAACAAATCAAATAATTAAATTAAAATTCATTTATTTTTAAGTTCTTTTGTATTAAACTATTATAGTCTATTTTATAAATTTTAAAATTTTCAGGTTAAAATTAAAATTTGACAAAATATAGACCAAGTTACAATTTTATAGGGATTAATTTGTAGATTTTAAAAAATATTAATGATTAATTTGAATATTTTTTTTGAAAATTTTGTAAAATATAGAGACCAACTTATAAATTTTAAGATAATAACAATATTTAATTTAACATTTATAAATTTTTATTTATTAATTTTATGTTTTATCTCAAAATTATTAAATTAATTTGGATAAAATATTTTTTAAATTTTAATCTTTTTAACATTTCTTTTTAATTTTTATTTAAACAATAAATTTTGTCTCAATCATTTTAAATTGACTCAATACATTATATTTCTTCGTTAAATAGAGCATCCAAACACATTCTTAATAATGTTATTTTACTAAGTCAAATTTTATTACTTTGGATGGACGTAGAGGCGTTAATGGCAGCTTGTAGGCGATACTTGACCACCCGCATCTAGAGCTGTCAATTTAAAGGACTAGGGCCTAAATTTTAAGGCCCTCAAAATATGAGGGGCCTAAATTTTAAAAAATAAATGAGCCCCAAAATAAGTAGGGCCTCTAAAGTGAAGGCCCTTAAATTTTAAATAAGGCCCAAGGCCCCTAAATTTTCTACAAAATATTTTTTATAATATAAAACTGTCTTTTTTATTTTCATAAGAAAATTGACTTTTTTTTATTTTTGAAAAAACTCGGATTTTTTTTCCAAAAAAATACACATTTTTTTATTTTCGACAAAAAATCAAATTTTTTTTAAAAAAATTGAAAATTTTTTTTCTTTTCGAAAAATAATTGATTTTTTTAAAAAAATCGACATTTTTTTCTTTTCGACAAAAAATTGATTTTTTTTCTTAAAAACACGACTTTCTATATTTCCGACCAAAATTCATTTTTTTTAAGAAAAGCTATTGATTTTGATTTTTGATGTTTTTGTTTGGTAGTTAAAAACAGATCTCAATTATTTCTGGATAATATGTTAAAACTTCAATGAATCAGTTTAAGATTGGTTTAGATCAAACTCACTCATGTAATAGAACTGATTAAAATATATTGCAGTTTATAGCCGTAACCTTTTGTTTTTATGTTTAAACCAATTTTTTTTTGGTGAAATGGTGTTAACGTCTCAAACTCTTGTTCCTATTTATGTTTTAATAATTCATATGCTTTGAATATTTTTGTTCCTCCAATTTCTGTTACTTTAAAATTGTGCAATATGAACATTAAAAAAGGCATTGATTTTAATTTTGAAGTTTTTGCTCCATGGCATTCTGTTTTTAAAAATGTAGATTTTCTTAAAAACACGACTTTTTATATTTTCGACAAAAAAAACAGTTATTTTTCCGAAAAAGTAAACCTTTTACTTTTTCGACGAAAAATCAATTTTTTTTCAAAAAAATCGACTATTTATGTTTTTCGAAAAAAAATCGGTTTTTTATCAGAAAAATCTACTTTTTGTATTTTTGACAAAAAATCGGTTTATTTTTTAAAAAGTCGACTTTTTATATTTTCGACAAAAAATCGGTTTGTTTTTTAAAAAGTTGACGTTTTATATTTTCGACAAAAAATGGGTTTTTTTTTGAAAAACTCGATTTTTTATATTTTCGACAAAAAATCGGTTTGTTTTTGAAAAAGTCGACTTTTTATATTTTCGACAAAAAATCGGTTTGTTTTTGAAAAAGTCGACTTTTTATATTTTCGACAAAAAATCGGTTTGTTTTTGAAAAAGTCGACGTTTTAAATTTTCGACAAAAAATCTATTTTTTTCTGAATAAATTGACTTTTTGTATTTTCGACAAAAAATCAGTTTGTTTTTGAAAAAGTCGATTTTTTACAAAAAAATCAGTTTGTTTTTGAAAAAGTCGACTTTTTATATTTTCGATAAAAGTTCAGTTTTTTACCCGAAAAATCTTAAATTTTAATTAAAAAAGCAAATCGACTTTTCTTATTTTCAAAAAGTGCATCTTTTTATATTTTTAGAATACATTCTTTTTTCCGACAAAAAAATCATTTTTTTACGGAAAAGCTGACTTTCCATATTTTTGAAAAAAACGATTATTTTAATGTTCTAAAAAAATAAAATGAGTTTTTAATTTTTTTTAAATTATTTTTATTTTTCAAAATAAAATTAATTTTTAATTATTTAATTTCTAACAAATTATAATTTGGGCCCTTTATTTAGGGCCCTATTAAACATCAAAGTATGAGGGGGCTTAAAAATATGGGGCCAAAAAAATTTCTTTTAGTAAGGGGTCTAAAAAAAGAGGGCCATATAGGGGCCTAATTTTTAGGGCTTTGTCATTTAGGGCTTTTTTGACTCCTCTACCCGCATCTCATCAATCAGACTACTCGCAGTGTTATATGGTGTCAATGGCGCTCTGGTGGCCAACCTTCGACTGGCTTGTGGCGGCAAACCGCCACATATGGCTGTGTTCGTTGCTCCAGTTTGTTAATTTTGAATAAAAAAATGACAATACTTTGTGAGTTGCTGTAATAGTTGATAAAATATAAAATTGCAACACTTAATGTGAAGTGTCGCTGAAAGGGTGTGTTTAATCGAAAATCACAACCTTGTGAAAGAACATTACTTAGTCTATAAATAGACCATTTCAAATTTAAAAAATCACATATCATTAATCTATCATCTTCATTGTATATTTTAAAATTTCATATTCTTACACTCGAGCTTTTATCTTAATACAAACTTAAATATAAGTTGAATTATTTTAAATATTTTTGCACATTGACTTGTGACATTTTTAAAATATTTAAAATACTATTAAAAAAGTGATTACATGCACGATTCAAATCAGAATCCATTTAACTTACAAAGTTTATCTAACAAACTACAATGGCTAACTTACCTCCTCATAGATTTCCATATTGAATCAAAATTTTCATTTCATGAACAAAGCAAACATGTAGAACTAGATTGCTATCTAGTTCGAGAGAAGCATAAGCAGGGCTTCTTTCACCTCTTACCTTTACCTTATGCACAACATTTGGCAGACTTGCTAACAAAGCTTCTTGATCCCCTTTCCTTTTATAATTTTGTTTCCAAGATAGTATTAAACACTATTTATCCTCATATTGTGGGACCTATTAGATATTACTTAAATGAGCTATAACCTTGTTACTATTGTTCAGTATTATTTTGGTTATAAAAACATATATAATTTAAATCTTCAAACAACCATTGTTATAGAATGTTTCTTAAAGACAAACTTTATACAATTAGATTCTTTCCTATCTTCTCTCTCTTGTTGATTACAACACAATGATATATAGAAAACCAACAAAGGGAATGAAAAAGAAAGAATGAATAGTGACCAATGCCAAAAACTTACTAAGTCACAAAAGAATTAACTAACATGAATCAAAAGTAATGAACAAAACTCAACAAACTAAAAAGTACTCAAGCTAAGAAGTTGGTCTAGATATTCAGAACCCAAATCTTCCAACACCAAAACATTTTCTGAAACAACATTTTTCATTTCCCTTTCTACCCTTTTGGTCTTCTTGGAATTATTTGCTTTAGACTTTCTTTTCATAGTGTGTTTCTTCTTTAGTGCCAAAACAGGAGAAGAACCATCTTTCTCCCAACACTTGTTCACCATGTCTTTCAATGATTCTCTCACAACTTGTTCAGGAAAATTCAACACTGCCATTGAACCTCTTGTTGATAAAGCTGCTTGATCATAAGCTAATGCAGCTTCTTCAGCAGTATCAAATGTTCCAATCCAAACTCGAACCCCGTTTCGCGTTGAATCTCTTATTTCGGCTGCGAATTTCCCCCACGGTCTTCTCCTAACTCCTCTATATGGCCTCTTAGGTGATGATAGTGATGATGATTGTGCTACATGAGTTGAATTGGATGAAACTTCTTGTGATTCTGTACTTGCTTGAGAACCTGAAGTGTTGGAAATGGAATTAGAATTGGAATTGGATGAAATTTCTTGTGTGATTTGATCATTGAAGTTCAATGGAATGGTGAGGTTATTGTTTGTGATGTCTTCATTGAAAATGAAGAAATCTTCCCATGAAAAAGGTTCTGAAAATGAAGAGTTAAGGTTTTGGTATTGGAAGAATGAAGAATCAAAATCCATGTCTTGTGTGAACAAAAAAGAAGACATTGAATTTAAGGTTTTTTTTGTTGTTAATGTTTATTTTGGTAACTACTTTGTGAGTGGTTTGAAAAGATTTGGAGTGTTTGGTCTCTATATATACTCATTGAAAAAATGAAACATAACGACCAAAGAGATAAACAAAAAAGGAAAATTAAATTAGTTAATAAAGTGATGTGGATAGATTTTGGTCAAGGGGGAGTGTATTTGGATATCTAATTATTTTATTAGTATTGAATTATTATTAGTTTAGTACACTATTAATTAAAGGGTGAAAAATGTATTGATAGTTAGAAAATGGGCACGTGAAGTCAAAGGAAGATTAAAGAAACGTGGGCAACTCCAACTTAACTTTTAGAAGTTTCGGAAACAACTTGTTGGTGATTCATTGTGTTTGCACCAATGCTACTCACTCTTTCTTTTTTTTAATGGACTTTTTTTTATAAAAGAAAATTAGGCTTGAATTCTAATTTTGTTTCTCCCTATTTTATTTAAAATAAATTTTTAGTGTACTCACTATAAAACTCAATTTTTCAATCCTTTATAAAAAATATTTTGGAATTATTTTTACTTTATTTATGAGATGACTTTGCATGACATTGATATGACAAAGTTGATTGGAATACAAATAATTCACTTGCTATATGAATTAATTTTATTTTTTTTGACAAAAAAATGAAGATTATATCAAAAGCAAAGAACAAGAATACAAGGGAAACATACCGAAACCCATTAAAAAGAGAATTTTAGTTTAGGGTATCATGATTGTCTGATAGATTTCATTAAGGATACTTAACATATAAATTAAATATATGAATAATTATTTTTGTATAACTTACAAAATTAATTTATTAATTATATTTTTGAAGATGTTGCTTTGGTTTGGAAGAGGTTAGTTATGATTTAGATGAGGTTTTTTTTGGGATGGTAGTAAAGAGGAAGCTGAGGACGTCTGGGTTTTGTGGTCGAAAGTTTACAAGCCAAAGTGCCAGGATGGATTAGGTTGGAGATCTCCGTCCGACCAATTTTGTGTTGGTTGGTAAATGGTGTTAATGGATGTTGCATTGTAACAATTTTTGGGTTGATATTCTTTCAGCTAAATAAATATCTCAAATGATCTTATCTTTATGTGGGAGAATGATGGTTAGTTTAGACCTAAAAGCTAGTTTAATTGGTTTTTTGATGGTCTGTCGAGAAAGGTTAGGGATGTCATGCACACTTGGGATGACGTCTCACTAGGTTATGTTTTGCTGCGCCTTCATTTTCATAGGCCTTACTATATTTCGTTGCAATATAAAAGGGTCATGAGTAGTATGGGTCATTGGGATGATGGGTTTTGGTTTTGGTTTAGAAAAGTTTGGTCTTGTCTAAGATTATTGTCTTCTCCTGATAGTTAATTTTAGGATAGATTTTCCACGAGGGAAAACTATTTAAACGATAGATTATTGTCTACTAAGATTTTTCTTATATGTTCGTCACTTATGAGTTAGTGATGTTCATGCATTTGTTGTCTAGGCTCTACTAGATAAACTCTCATGTGTTCATCACTAGCGAGATAGTGATGTTTTTGTAGTATATAATTTTTAGGTAGTTGGGTTAGGAGTTGGTTATAGTCTGAAAGTTAGGAAGTTAGGTTGTTTGCTCAAGGTTTTTAGATCATTAGAAACTAGGTCTAAAGTTATAGTAGGTTTGACCTTAGTTTAGTATTCCTGAGTGTCGAGTATATGAAAATTCCAAAATAATGTTATTTTCCCAAGTGTGATAGTGATCGTGGAGGATTTAGTGGATAAAATTATATTTACATATTAGAAATGATTTAATGGAAAGACCTCATGTTTTTTCTTCACTTTCTTTGAATGACCGACTAAACTATTTATGTGTATGAGTCGATAGTTGCTTCTAGATGTGTCTTTCATTTTTCAGAATAATAATTTTGTGTACCATAGTTGTTTCTTTAGTTATTCTCTTTTTGACATTATTCATGACTAACTATTTTTAAACATGAATTATTACTATAGAGTTTCTTTCAAGGAGTTCTCTTTTTTTTCCTTCTTTTTTTTTCACTTTTACATTATAATTGTTTTAATATATATATATATATATATATATATATATATATATATATATATATATATATATATATATATATATAATTATTTCCATTATAAAAAAACATATTCATTATCTACCCTAAAATATATTCAATTTTGTATTAAAATTCTAAAAATTTGCATTTAACTTTTCACTAAAAAAAAGAGTGATTTTTTTATCTGCGAGTCAATTTGCTAGTTCTTCTATAAGAGTAAAATTTTAAACTCAACTATCTAAATTTGTTTGTTTTTCGACTGTTAGAACACTAATCGGGGGTGTTCGAGGAGCATACTATGAGGCCATTCTTTGAGCAACACACATTTATAGGAGACACACCACTTCTCCACCTAAAACCTTAAGGTGATGGGTGAGTGAGTTCTCCCACTTATATATGCTCAAGTCACCATATACATTTCCAATGTGGGACTATTTTCCCCACACTCACACTTGTAATTCTTAACACTCCCCCTCAAGTGTGAGTCTTTACCACAATGCCCCCCCCCCCCTCAAGTGGAAGCTCTCTCTTCCACACACTTGTACCGCCGTTTAACACTCTTCAATGGGACACTTTACCCACATGCGGGACTCTTACCCTTTGCCTATGTGGGGTACTTTCGATACAAACAAGCCGGTCCCTTTCTCGAAACCAAGGGCTCATGATACCAAGTGTAAGAACACCAATCGGGGGTACCCGATGAGCATACTATGGGGTCATTCCTTGAGCAACACGCATTTGTGGGAGACACTAATTTTCCACCTAAAACCTTAAGGTGATAGGTGAGTGGGTTCTCCCACTTATATATGCTCAAGTCACCATATACATTTAGAATGTGGGACTATTTTTCCCACACTCACACTTGTAATTCTTAATATCGACATGCTTAAACAGCCAAACCCAAATACAACGAGTTTACTCATTTTACTATCCTTAAATTATATAGTTTAAAATTTTAGGAAAATATGAATAGTAAGTTATAGCATAATTTTACAATAAAAATAACATCTCCAATAAATATAATAAAATAAACGAATTTCAGAGAAGAACCTTGTAATTTAAGTACCAAGTTCAAATACATTTATTTAAAATAGAAGTTCAGTTAATAAAAAGTTGACTCACATATTAAGAAGTTGGGAGTTTAACTCTCGTTGTCGATGTTTAAATCTCTTTGTTGATAGATTTGTAAAAATCTCTATAAATAGTTTTGAGGCCTACTATGACCCTAGTGGATCTGTAGAGTCCAACTCATATAAATTTTATATGAAAAAATATATATAATTAATTATTTATTATTTTATTAGATTTACTTTATATCGATGATAAATAATTAAAATAGTTATTCACATATTAATAAGGTAAAATATTCTTTTTGGTCCCTTATATTAACCTCGGGGTTCATTTTGGTCCCTTAACTTCAAAAAGTGTCATATTGGTCCCTTAACTCTTCAAAAGGTGTCATTTTAGTCCTTTTTGTCATATTAGCGACGAAAATAGCGATCGATTTTTGAGTTTTTCCGTCGCTAATGTGACAAAAAAACTAAAATGACACCTTTTGAAGAGTTAAGTGACCAATATGACACTTTTTAAAGTTAATGGACCAAAATGAACCCCGAGGTTAACATAAGGGACCAAAAAGGATATTTTGTCTATTAATAACTATTACACATTAAAATAAAAAAAATAAAAAAAATCGTTTTATTAAGAGAATTCATTATCTTTTAAAAATAATTAACATACTGATTATATAATTAATTACTTATAATTGGTTGTTAAATAAATCATATGTTTGTAATATTTTTTATGCATAGCTTTATTTATTTGTTTTTTTTAATAAATAATTTGTATCGATTCGAACTTATGACGTTGAGAAAAATACACTCTAAAAACCCAAACATTTTTACGTTAGACCACACACGCACACAAATTCGGTTTATTTTAATGTCCTCCAGTCATGTCAAAAACTTGTGTTTGAATAATATTATTTCGATTAAATTAAAACACAAACAAAACACTATTCTGTCTGCGTATGTGTCTCTATCAATGAGTCACTCTCTAGTTTTGTCTTTGCTTTCCTTTTCTGTTATACACTCGAGAGGGAGTGAATACACTAGTGAGTGAGAGAGAGTGGCCACTGATTGGTACAGCAACCCACTTGATAAACTCAAAATATACCAATTTTAATTTTAGGTAGAATTCAGAGTCTTATTAAAAAAAATTGGAGGTTGATATGTAGAGTTTTTGGAACACCCAATAAGTAATGATCGATTCAGAAATTTTTATTCATATAAATAACATTTTTAAGGGAAATTTTATCTCAATAACCAAGTTTTCAATCTTTAATATTAAATTAATCAATTTTTTCTTATAATTTTTAATATATCAATGCACTACTACAAATTTGAAATTTAATAGCCCTAATTTAATAGCGCTTTTTTCAAAAGTGCTATCAAAATTTTCAAACAGAGACTTATGATAGCGCTTTTTTGTAAAACGCTATTATAGGACGAGATTTAAAAAAATGCCACCAGCCACTAGCACTTGTACGTGGAATTTTAGCAAAAGGAGTACTTCGATGATAGCGCTTATCCAAAAGCGCTATTATATTGCTTTCTATTCGCGCAAAAAAAAAAACACGCAGGATGATGGTCGCGTGTTCGATCCAAGCTCACCAAATTTATCTATTTAATGTAACTAAAAAAGTTCTAATTAATATTTATTTTTTCTTTTAAAAAAAAAAGACTCGCTAACCTTTTTTCCTGCGTTGTATTTCAACTCTCACCTGCTCACCCTCACCGAACTCTCACCTGCTCACCCTCACCCTCCATTCTTTTCTCCAAAAATAGGATTTTAATTTAAATCGTGGCATCTCTTAAAATTTCTCTGTGAAACCCTAGATATCACAAAGGACCTTTATGCCGCCACAATCGAACACCATGGAAGTCGATAAACACGTTCTCAAAAACTTTCACATCACAGCCCTAAAACGCATTTTCCTTCAATCTTCTTTTGATCGGTGGTAATTCTTTCTATCTCTCTCAAATTCCACTTGAAAATATTTTTTGAAATTCACACATTTTCTCTAATTAGGGATTTTCTATAAAGGGAAAAGAAGCATGAGGTTGACCCATGAACGACTTTGAAGGATCTCATTCTCACAAGGCCTCCATGTCGGCGTCCACCACAAATTAATCATTGTCATCGTCATTTGCATTTCTCAGTGGGTGATTCTTCTTCTACTAATTTCTTTTGCTTTATTAATTTTCATTTGAGATTTTTTAGGTTTCATTAGATTTTCGTCTTTTTGAGGTTTACCGCACAATCCGACATGCATATATTCCTTTGAGTAAGTTTTTGAAAACAATTTGAATTCATAACACATTTTAGAATTTAGATTATATTTCTTTCATATTATTTATTACTTTACTAATTTAGATTCTAACATATAATCCTACAAGTTTCATGCTCTACACTAGTAGTTTTAGGCATTACAGAGTGTTCTACACTAGTAGTTTTAGGCATTACAGAGTGTTGAGAGTGTCAATAGACAAACCTCACCACATGTGCTATCTTTGGGGTTGAGTTAGTACAAATCCCAAATTTTTAGAGACAATTGATCGGGCTACAGGTTCATTTGGAGGAGAATTTGAGGTCCAATCCCATATGAACAAACTATTACTATGATAGAACCTGAATAAATTCAACTTCTATGAGATTGCTAAGCATGCGTCGCTTATGGGATAGCCTCGGCAAGACTGCTTAGAAGGTTTAGAGAGACTAATTAAAGCACTCAACACAATTTAAAAATTATTCATGATAACAGGCAATGGAGGGTACTTTAATTGCTCTTGTTCTTTGAATGAATATTTGGTTTGTTGGCTCTTACAGTTAAAAGTTAGAATATAAAAGAGGAAGAAAAAGACTTGATGAATTTATTTTATTTTATTTTAATGTTGTCTCTAGATGGGTCAGTTGGATTAAGGGTGTACTTTTTCCTTTTTATAGATGGACTCCTCCTGCATGACAAATAACCAGAAGTCTAGAACATGACAGAATCTGACTCTACACATGCTGCTAGAAGGAACATGGTACTTTCTACTGTTGTATTTTTAGTCAGGAGGATATATACATTTCAATATCGTCTCTTTTTATCAAAACAATTTTTTAATTTTCCTTGTTTTGATGAGTATTACAGCATGTAGAACCTGAAAGAACACTAATTGATGCACAGACGGATGAGTTTGAGAACATTCTACATTCTTTAACATTAGAGAGAAGTCAGATAAAGGTGATTACGTGGTTTTCTTTGGATAACACCAATGCAGCTAGCGAGGTACTACTCTCACCGTGTTCATCCATTATTATAACTCTCTTCACTAAAATTGATATATTTGGTTTTTTGTTAGTAAAAATTATCTTTAACTTGCTTATCCGTTTTAGCCCAAATACTTAATCTGTTCATGCTTACTTTGTTCATCTGTCAGTGTGAAGTTGGCGTGGGAGACTAAGGATTGTTTCATTTCAAGTTTTATGTTTTATAGAAACATGGAGTGATGGTAAGCCAAACTTTTAATACAACCATCGTTAGAGAAAGAATTGCATAACTTCTTGATGTTGCTAAATATTACTTAGATCAGGTATGTTGCTGCCATTTCATATTTTTTTTTCTTCTCTACAAGTATTTGATATGGTTTTGTCTTGTATATTTTACTTGTGGATATGAGCTATTAATATTATTGATATTACAACTAAAAAGTGGCCATTTATTATTAATTCTCAATGAACAAACTTCTTTTGAACAGACTTTGATTTTGTACTGGCTTGTTCTATCATGATCGCAGCCCATTTAATTAATTTGGAAAAATAAGTAAAATTTACAATATATGATGGCAACCCATTTAATTAATTTGGAAATTTTTAGTTTTATTACATAATACCATGTGTATATGAATTTAGAGATCAAGTGTCTCTCATGAGTCATGAAGCTTTAGCATAGTGTCAAAATATTTAGCATGTGCCATGTCCATGCAAATTATAAAAAGTTTCATGAAATTTTAGCATAGTGTCAGAATATTTGCTTGAATATTTAGCACGTCAAGTGACTCTCTCATAAAACTTAGTGATCAAGTGACTCTCTCATGAAGCTTTAATATAGTTTTATTACATGATATTATTTGTATATGAATTTAGTAATCAAGTGACTCTCTAATATTATTCTATAATTTGACACAGTGAGGCAGAATTTGGTATGTCTTGGTGTGCTGGTTTGGAGGCTCATTCTATAATTCTTATTTTTGGCTTTCTTGTTTCAAGTTGAGGTACATATTATGGACAAATTATTGTTCAACAATGTGACTATAAGTTTTCCATCTCAATATCTTTGATATAATAGTACATATATAAATTTACTTTCCATCTTTTAAAGAAATCATATCTTGATATTAGCTTATCATGAAAAATATCTATTTAATTATGTACTTTTTAAATGTTGATGATTTCAAATGATCTCTCTCTTCAGGTAATTCCTAAACAGCCAAGTGACTGATTTGGTTCCACCAAGGTTTTTCGTGTGTATTTCAGTTTTGGTGGCTCTTAGCACTGGGTGTCTCAATACAATAAGCATGTAAACTGATTTGGTTGTAACAAGGTTTTTCGTGTGTATTTCAATTTTGGTGGCTCTTGGTACTGTGTGTGTAGAGAGCATGGTGCATGTACACATTGGCGTCGTAGGATTCCTACAATTAAAGAAAATGTTTGCAGGTGTTATGCTGTGTTTTTTCTTTAAATTTTCTAGTAGCTTGTAAAGAATAACTTATGGTTCTCGACCATGATTGATTCTTGTAAATAATAGAAATAAATGTAATTAAAATTTTAATTGACACAAATTGATTTTACTATGTATTTTTTTGTTATTTGGGCTATTATATTTGTATTTTAGAATAATAGATTATTATTTTTGCAACGATATTCAGATTATTAAAAAACTGCAAGGGAATTTAATAGCGCTTTTCTGGAAAGTGCTATTAAAGTTAAGATGTAAAAAATAGGCAATGATAGCGCTTTTTTGAAAAATGCTATTAAATTGCTCACTTATAATAGCGCTTAAAAGCGCTATCATAGCTACCAGACTTATAATAGCAGGGGATTTAATAGCACTTAAAAGCGCTATTAAAACCTCATAAAAGCGCTATTATATGTGTTTTTTGGTGTAGTGATGTTTCAATAAAAAAATGGAGGTTTAGATATTATTGGCGTATTTTGATATAGATATATTTAAAGAGGAACATCTATTTTTTATTTAATGTTTTCAGTTATTTATAATTTTTTTTCAAATCTGATGTTACATGTGTTAGAAGTGATTCATATTTAGAAGTTGTTAGAATCAGAAGCTTCTGACATGTTAGTCAAAATTAGCAGTTAGTGAGACTGTTAGTTAGAAGCTTTTTTAAAATTGTTTTTAGTTGTTAGACTAGCTTAACATATTTTTGGTTGTACCAACGTGACAGTTTAATTGTTGTGTATTTAAACAAGTTTGTTATAGTGAAATCATAACTGAATTTTCACAATTGAGAGTTTGTTATATTTCCTCTCTTCTCTCCCTTCTTCCATCTTCATCTTCATATTCAACCTTGTGCACCAACAATTGATATTAGAGTCTGGTTTGATTCACAAGGAAACACGAGTGTACATGAGACGTGTGTGATTGATTTCGTTTCTTAAATTCACATTGAATTCACGGTTGAAATCGTAACAGAATTGCATTTCTTATTTTTGTGGGATCGAGAAACACGAGTGTTAGTTTCAGTGCACAAGAACGAAGATGAACGACGAAAATATCTTGAATACAGAGCTTCCAGTGTTTAATGATCAAGACGTTCTTGATCTCCTCACCGACAGTTACGTTACGGTTGCAGCATATGGGACCGAGAAACAGAGAAACACGCAGAGAGATACGAGGAAGAAAGATCAGAAGGCGTTGTTCTACATCCATCAGTGTATGGATGCAAATGTTTTTGAGAAAATCACTGATTCAACGACAATGAAGGTTGCGTGGGGCATACTGGCACAGAGCTTCAATGATGATGTATCAGTGAAGAAGGTGAAGCTTCAGTCTCTACTTAAGCAGTGTGAGAATCTCAACATGAAGGACAATGAGAAGGTACCAGATTATATCTCTAGAGTGACTTTGATCATAAATGAGATAAAATCTTGTGGAGAAACTCTTTCCGAATAAGTAATTACCGAGAATGTATTGGGATCTCTTACTCTTAAATTTGATTACATTGTTTCCGTAATTGAACAGTCTAAAGATCTCACCACCATGATAATTGAAGAGCTACATAATTGTCTAAAGGCACAAGAGTTGCGTCTGACTGAGAGAACCTCTAAAAGAAAGGTAGAGAAGGCTTTGAAGGCGTCTTCTGGTAAGAAGAGTCAGAAGAAGTCTTGGTCAGAAGCCAAGAAGAGACATGGTGGTGGGGTTCAAAAGTCAGAAGCCTTTTACTCTGATGAGAAGAAACATCATAATGGAAAGGAGAAATTTGACAAGAGAAAGGTTCAGTGTTACAACTGTAATAGGTTTGGTCACTTTGTTAAGGACTGTTGGTCAAATAAGTAAAGGAAATCAGAATAAGCAAACATAGCCAGAGGAGATTATGATGATAAACTTGCACTATTAATGGCTTATGAATCTGATAATGGATATTTGGTAGACTGGTGGTATATGGATAATGGCTTCTCAAATTACTAAATCGGAAACAAACAATGGCCGATTAATTTTGACTCTAGAAAGTGGACAAAGATCAGATGTGATGATGATAAATACCTTAATGTTGAAGGTATAGGAAATGTCAAAGTCAAAGTGAATAATGGTAAAATGGTTATGATCAAGGATGTTTGGTATGTTCCTGGTATGAAGAGCAATGTGATAAGTGTAAGCCAACTCATTGAGAAAGATTTCTCAGTTACCATGAAGTACAATCTCTTGAAGTTGTATGATTCTGATCAGAAGCTGATTATGCAATATGAGCAGTGAAGCAAAAGAACATTCAAGGTGAATGTGGAGGCAGCTGAAACTAAATGTCTTAGTGTAGAAGGTGTTGAAGGTAACAGTGAGTTGTGTTATAAGACATCAGGGCATCTAAACTTCAAAAGCTTAGGGCATCTGAGTTCTAAGAATTTGATACATGATATTCCTAATATTGTGAAGCCTGAGAAGTCAAGTGAGATATGCATGAAAGGCAAGCAACCTAGATTTACATTTTCATTAGAAGTGGCTCCAAGAGAAAAACATGCTCTAGAAGTAGTGTATTTTGATGTATGTGGACCATTTGAAGTACCTTCACTTGGAGGAAACAAGTATTTTCTATCGTTTGTAGATGAGTTCACAAGGATGACATGGGTATCACTGATCAAGTTTTAGCATGAAGTGTTTGTTGAGTTTCAGAAGTTCAAGGTGATGGCTGAAAAATAGAGTGGTCAGAAGCTGAAAATTCTCAAAACTGATTGTGGATGTGAGTACAAGTCTATAGAGATTCAAGAAGTCCTGTAAGGAGAGTGGAATTGAGCTTGATGTTACTACTCCATACATTCCTTAACACAATGGTCTTAATGAAAGAAGAAATAGAACTGTGCTTGATATGTCAAAGAGCATGCTGAAAGAGAAGAAGCTTCATCACACCTTGTGAGGTGAAGCTATTTCTAGTGCATCATATATGCTCAACAAGTGTCCGACAAAAAAGCTGAAGGAAACTATTCCGTTTGAGAAGTAGACTGAAGATAAGCAAATTTTAAGTCATTTCGGGGTATTTTGTTCAGTTTAGTACAAACATGTTCCAAGTACTATTAGAAAGAAGTTGGATGATTGAAGCAAAGTAATGTTGTTGATTGGGTACTATAACACATGTGCTTATAAGCTTTATTGTCCATTCACTAATAAAGTTTAAATTAGTAAAGATGTCATTATGGAGGAATCATAAGTGTAGGATTGGAGCAAGTCTCAATCCAGTTCTGGTGCAGCGTTGACACGTAACTTTTGAAAGGAGAATTTACCTCTAAAGGGGATTCTTCCTATGAAGATGAGTCAGAGTTTGAAGGTGACTCTGAAGCTGAAGGAGACTCTAAAGGTGAGTTTGAGTCTGAAGGTGAATTTGATTCTGATCCAGATTCGGATGAAAATCCATACTCTGATGATAATCCAACCTCTGAAGGTGGTCATGCTTATAAAGGTGGTCCAACTTCTGAAGGTAGTCTAGTATCTGATATTGTTCCAACATCTGAATAAGATTTTGAATAAGTTCAAAGGCCCTATAGAATCATACAAATACCAAGAAGATTCACAGAGTTTGATATATTACAAGATACTCAGATAAACTCTGAAGGAAAAGCCATTCGGTGTGCCATGTTAGTAGACTATGAACTAGTTAGTACTAAAGAAGCGCTCAAGAAGAAAGTGTGTCTGAAAGCCATGAAAGAAGAACTTGAGGCTATAGAAAGAAACAAGACTTGGGAGTTGACAGGGATTCCAAAGGAGAAGAAAGCCATCAGTGTCAGATGGGTTTTCAAGGTAAAGCTGAATCCAGATGGATCAATTTGACAAACACAAAGCAAGATTAGTAGCAATAGAATTTCTACTGAAATTTGGTTTAGACTACTTTGAAGTGTTTGCGCCTATAGCTAGACACGAAACAATCATATTGGTGATTGTTATAGCTGCAATTAGGAATTGGCCTTTGATGCATTTAGATGTGAAATATGCATTTCTGAATGGTCCTTTACAAGAGGAAGACTATGTGTTGCAAAAAAGAATCAGGAAGGGATGGTGTACTAGTTGCATAAAGCCTTGTATGGACTGAAACAAATATGTAGAGCTTGGAATCTAAAAATTGATTCATTTTCAAGCTTCAAGGATTTAGGAAATGTGAGATGGAGTATGGGGTTTATGTTCAATATACTTATGAAGGTAATATGATCCTGGTTTCTCTTTATGTTAATCACATATTGCTAATAGGTAGTTGTTCCGATGAGATGGTCAAGTTCAAGAAGATGCTAATGAATGAGTTTGAGACGACTAATCTAGGAAACATGGTATATTTTCTAGGGAT
The DNA here is from genome assembly GCF_029867415.1 of Vicia villosa. Taxonomy (NCBI): domain Eukaryota; kingdom Viridiplantae; phylum Streptophyta; class Magnoliopsida; order Fabales; family Fabaceae; genus Vicia; species Vicia villosa. The sequence goes on from NC_081180.1 coordinate 151,365,708, forward strand.
GGAGATTCTGTACTATAAGAAGGGTATAATTTTGCATCAGTTGAAGTATGAATTTGAACTTCTAAATAGATTTGAGCTAACAAATTGCAAGACTGCAACTGCACCTGCCGAGATGAACCACCTGCTCGATTCTCATGTTGTGGGTGATGATTTAGGTGCTACAATTTTTAAACAGATGGTTGGCTCATTGAGATATCTCTGTAACATCAGACCTGACATCTGCTACACAGTTGGAATAGTGAGTGAATTTATGAACAAACCAAGGTGGTCACATTACCAAGCTGATGTCAAGATACTAAGGTATATTAAGGGGGCTCTGAAGTATGGAGTTTTATTCCCATCTGGTGTTAAATCTGACTCAGAGGTGATATGCTATTCAGACTCTGATTGATGTGGAGACAAAATTGACAAAAGAAGTACTTATGGATATTTTTTCAAGTATCTGGGAGGTCATATTTCTTGGTGCCATCTGCTACGCAGTTGGAATAGTGACTAGATTTATGAACAAACCAAGGTGGTCACGTTACCAAGTTGATGTCAGGATACTAAGGTATATTAAGGGGACTTTGAAGTATGGAGTTTTATTCCCATTTGGTGTTAAATCTGACTCGGAGATGATATGCTATTCAGACTCTGATTGATGTGTAAACAAAATTGACAAAAGAAGTACTTATGGATATTTTTTTCAAGTATTTAGGAGGTTCTATTGTTAGAACATAGTTTGGTTCTAATCATATTTTAGTGTTTTAATGATAACAAGCAAATAAATTTTGTATAAGCAAACATGGTACTCTAATTATATGTTTCTGATTTCAGAACATGTACCAGTACCAGCACAATCAGAACTTGACAAATATGCAAAGCTGGATAAACGCAAGAGATACTCAAGTCTTAAGGAAACTTCTGATACTGCACCAAACCGCTGCGAACACATCTATAACAGAAGCTGAAATGCAAGGCTGAACAGAAGATCACGAAGACTGATTCAAAATAATTCCGTTAAAGACATAATCATTAGTAAAACTGCTGTAACACTCCAAAGCGCAATTCCCAAGGTTGATTGAAGAAGCTATCCACATGCAAATACTTGGAGAAAACAAAAGCTAAGATAACACACAAACCATTTAATGCTGCGTACAAGAGTTGAAGTTAAATGGCAAAAATCTTGAAGCTATATATATTCATGATCTTTTGAATCAAACAACAACAATCACACACGAGAACATCATTACTTTGAAAAATCATCAAGTGTGAAGAAAACTCTCTGAAGCAAAACTCTCGTATTCATATTCTGAGTTCATAACTTTGTACTTAATCTTGTGAAATATCACAGTGGTGATTACAACTTTTTATAAGAAACCCTATACACTGTCATCAAAAGTTACATAGTAATTGAGTCCTTGAGAGATCGGTTGGGTCAGAAGTCTCAAGAAGTCTATGACTAGTTGAGTCTTAGAAGTTAGTTAGTCACAAACAGTTGGTTTGTGCAAGATTGGTAGTCACCAGCAGTTTGGCTCGTGCATTATACTGTGAGTCACGAAGATTGGTTGTGTAAGTGTAATCAGGTTCTAATTATAATGGATTAAGTCCTTGTTGAGAGAGGAAAATCACCTGAGGAGGGTGAAATGGAGGTAGCCTTATTCAGAAGGTGAACCAGGATAAAAATAATTGTGTTCTGTCTATCATCGTTTAAAAAGATTCATTTATTCAACCCCCACTTCTAAGTGTTTTCTCAACCTTCACCTATTTCTTGGTGCCATCTACTAAACAGTTGGAATAGTGAGTAGATTTATGAACAAACCAAGGTGGTCACGTTACCAAGTTGATGTCAGGATACTAAGGTATATTAAGGGGACTCTAAAGTATGAAGTTTTAATCCCATCCGATGTTAAATCTGACTGAAAGTTGATATGCTATTCAGACTCTGATTGATGTGGAGACAAAATTGACAAAAGAAGTACTTATGGATATTTTTTCAAGTATCTGGGAGGTCCTATTTCTTGGTGCTCTAAGAAACAACCTGTGGTTGCCTTGTCAACTTGTGAATCTTAGCACATTGCAGGTGCTTGTCTACGTGTTAAGTTGTGTGGCTTATGAACTTATTGCAGGATCTGAAGATCAAGGTGAGCATGTCTGCGAGGTTGATGATTGACAACAAATTAGCTATAAGCCTTGTCAAAAATCCAATGTTGCATGGAAGGAGCAAGCACATTGACACAAAGTATCATTTTTTGAGGAATTAGATTCATAATTGAGTGCTAGAAGTTGTGCACTGTAGTACTCAAAAGCAACTTGCAGATGTTCTGACTAAAATTATAAAGACTGGACACTTTATCCACTTGAGGGATGTAATTGGTGTTATAGAGTTTAATAAGTTGAATATGAATTAAGGGATGTTGTTAGAAGTAATTCATATTTAGAAGTTGTTATTAGAGTCAGAAGCTTCTAAGGCTTTTATTCATAAGCAGTAGTTAATAAGGCTATTAGTTAGAAGTTTTTATAGAAGTTGTTCATACCGATTAGTCTAGCTTAGCCTACTTTTGGTTGTGCCTACGTGACAGTTTAATTTTTGTGTATTTAAACAAGTCTGTTACAGTGAAATCATAACTGAATTTTCACAATTGAGAGTTTATACGTTTTCTTTCTTCTCTCTCTTCTTCCATCTTCAACCTTGTGCACCAACAACCTTCATATTTACTTGCAAGTTTATAATTTTTGATAAAATTAACTGTTAAATTAAATTATAAATATGAAATGATATAAAAAATTTTTGTAATACTTTTAATAATTTAAAATTAACATAATAAAATAAAAATGAAAAAAAAATTAAATTGTAAACTATTTGAATCAATTGATACAAAAAGTTATACATCATTAAAAATAAACTATAAATTTGCTAAAAAATAATGAATAAAATACCTAGTATAAGTTATAGTTTCAAAAACATCGATGTTATTCTTACACTAACTCCCACACCAAATATTTACACTGTATGCATTGTATGCATTGTTTACCGTATTTATACGATAAACATTATTTTTTTAAATAAAAAATATATTTATGGATAATGACCTTGAATATAATATTCACGTGAACATTGCCCATGAAAATTAATTTTAATGGTAAAATAAAATTGATTAATAAAATATAAAAAATTAATTAATAAAATGATGAAATTAGTTAATAAATGCTTTGATATTAAAAATAATTTAATAATAAAATAAATTGATTAATGAAAAATAAAAAGTTAGTTAATGAAATGATAACGTTGATAAGTAAACGTTGAATATTAAAAAAATAATTTTTAGTAATAAAACAAACTTGATTAATAACAAATAAAATATTAGTTAATAAAGTTATGAATTTAATTAATAAACATTTAAATATTAAAAACAATTTTTTGTAGTAAAATAAAATTGATTAATAAAATATAAAATATTAATTAATAAAATTATGAAATTGTTTAATAAGACAATTTTATATCGATATCTTTTAATTAAAATAAAAAAAGTTATTTATTTTTTTAAATTATTTATTTTATACTATTTCACTGTTTATCATCCATTAAAAAATTGTATAAAAGTATCATTTCCCTTTCAAAGATGGCCTTGGCAAAAAAACAGTCTAGGTATATATCACAACTTTTGATACTTTATTAATTTTTTTTTTTCTTTTTTGTTCTCCTGCTCCTCCCATGTCTTATTTTGTCTCTTGGCTATTGTTCTCTGATATTTGTCCCCACGTCTACATATTTTTATGTGTAGAGTTTAACAATTAACATAAAAATAAATTGATTGGTTCAGAAATATTTTCCCGTTACCTGTTACATCAGCCGCCAGTATGATCCCACCTACTTAAAGGGACATGACATGGTAAAAGATTTCAAAACCCAAATTCACATTATAAATCAAAATCAAGAGTATAAACGAGTATCGAATCCACAATATGAAATTAGAGAATATTTCGATCCATCTTATTAGAGGTATTAGGCAGTTTTGACATAAAAAATTATTCGAATGATAAGAGAAAAAAATGTACGGTTCAGTTTGGTTCGATTGACTTTTAGAAATAAAACCAAACTAAACCAAGTCAAATCAATGCGATAAAAAATTTATTGAGTCATACATATACATATAGATGACAACATAACTTTGTAATTAATCATTTATGCGTTATCAAATAACAACAAAATTTATTATATTTTGATAACAACTTTCCGTTTAATATACAAAATAATATTAAATAAAAGTGAAATAAAAAACATAAAATAGTAACATAAAACAATATCAAAAATATTATAATGAAATAGAAAAAAAGAGGAGATGAAAAAAAAACAATAGAAGAGAAGAGAGATTAGATAAGACGAGGAACATTAAAAACATAATTGTAATATAATGCGGTTTGGTTCGGTTTGTAAAATACAAACCGCAAACCGAATCGAAGTGCACGGTTTATTAAAAAATGGCTCAACCAAATACGTTTTTTTTACAGTTTCGATTTGGTTTGGCTCGGTTTTGCAGTTCTCTATGGGCCGGTTTCACTACAACGAGGAAGGGCTTTTAAAGCGCTTTTTTTGGCCTTTAACAGCGCTTTAAAGCGCTGCCAAAGCCAGCGCTGGCATAGGCTACGAAAGCGCTTTTAAAAGCGCTCTGGTAGGCCCCCCTATAAGAGCGCTTTTCTGGAAAAAGCGCTCTTGTAGGCCCCCCTTTAAGAGCGCTTTTCAGGTAAAAGCGCTCTGGTAGGCCCCCCTTTAAGTGCGCTTTTTCCAGAAAAGCGCTGTGATAGGCCCACCTGTGAGAGAAAAAATTAAAAAAAAAGCGCAACATACTAAAGCGCTTTTATAAAAGCGCTCTTATAGGGTGGGCTTTAAGAGCGCTTTTTCCAGAAAAAGCGCTCTTATAGCCCCCCCTATAAGAGCGCTTTTACAAAAGCGCTTTAGTATGTTGTTTTTTTTTTTTTTTGCTTTTTTAGTAATCTTTGGCAGCGCTTTTAAAAAGAAGCGCTTTAGTATGTGGTCCTTTAAGAGCGCTTTTTTAAAAAGCGCTTTAGTAGCTAAATGAGGTATTTTAATGTGCAGCCTGTAATTTAATCCTCCCAGTCGACCTGTAATATTTTCGACCTGTAATATGTTTTCAGCCTGTAATATTTTCGACCTGTAATTTATTTTCGACTATATTATTTCAGCCATCAGTAAGACAATATATATATATATACTAATATAATACCATTATAATATCCAATATTATATATATACATCATTACAACATCAATAATATTATAGTACTTCAATTCGACACAAATCCTACATGAAAAAGCGCTTAATATAAAAATGACACAAATCCTCTTTTATTTCTTCCAACTTAAGTCTCGGGTATCCAGTGGCACGGAATTCGTCAAGGTACTACAAAACAAAAACAAAATATGAATGATACATTTAGTTAAATGTAATAAATTATATGAAATTATCTTAAGTTATAAATTCATACCGTGATCGGAATCTCTAATTGATTTGCCTGAAGGATTTCTTTCATAAACCTCAATACAAAGTATCCGCAATCGTAACTGTTTTTCTGTTGCGGGCACTACATAGAAAAACAAATAAGATTCTATAGTTGTGCATTGTTTTATCAAGTAGCATAAATATATTATAAGCAACATTGTGAAAAATAATGTACCTGCACTTGGATCCAAGTAATGTTGCTAGATTTAGTTCGGGATACCTGTGCGTCCCGTTGACTTCGGAACACTTGTATTGATCTAATTAACAAATATATAAAAGCATATGTTTAGATCAATCCCACAAATAAGTAAATATATATATATATATATAAATATACACGAATATATATTTAGAACGATCCCACTTACAAATCAACGATGTCCTTCATGGCCGGATAATTGGTCCATTCACCATTTACCGAATTCAGATAATACACGACTTCCCTTATAGGGTTGATAGCAAGCAGCAACCAGTGTGCTCTATAAATAAAAACAATAGGTTATATGAAAATTTTGCTATACACAAAAGAAACAGAGATTAGATGAACAAAGAATGAGAAACTAACCCTACTGGTCGAGTATTATACGCCCAAAGATGCAGACATTCTGTATTGCCGGTGGACATGAATCTATCTACTAAGCACTGTCTAACTGATTCCGGTTCCGAATCAATTGCCATTCCGCTGCAGTGGGCGGAAGACACGAAACGGAATCTGTTAGACAACGGAGTCCCGCGCAACACTCTGTCATACAACAACCTTAAATAAAAACATAATAAACATTAGATTATTTTCATTGAAATGTGTAAATAAATTATATTGTGGGACTAATTAAATAATATATCGGATGAGGGAATATTACCGAATGTATGAGTGCATGTTATTGACGCCTAGTTGATCATGCTTAAAAATCTCCTCCAAGTCATCAAGTGTAATAAGTGACTTGAATTCAATACCGAAGACACTCTCATCCATAACGATTTCACGTGCAGCACCATCTGTCAAATCGGACATATCAACCATTGTTGCGAGCGTCGACCGGTACCGAGGCACAAAAGCACCGCCTTTTTTTCCCGCTGGCTTCGGAGGACCAGTGGGTGGTACGGTACGAACTTGCTGCGTCACTTGTTGTGACTCTCGAGCGGATGCCTAAAAATCATATAAGTTATGTAAAATATAAAATCATGCAGATTTAGATTCAGATTAATTATTAACACTTTAAATGTACCTCTTTTAGTGATGCAACGGACTCCTCCTCCTGTAAAATCCCTTTACCCTTAACTGTGGGTTTTATAGGAGCAGTCTAAAATTAAAATGTAAAAAATAATTAATAAACGGTTTAGAATTGACATTCGAAAACTAAATGATTCATAATCGTTTTCAATATACCTCATCACTAATGGTAATGAGCTCCGAGGGCCATGCAACAAATGATCCTATTGCATCTCGCAGCAATGTCGTCTCTGAGACCATGTCAGGTACCGGTAGCATCGCATCATGATCTACTACAACATCCACCGATACTTTCAGGTGTCCATCCGGGAGCGGTCTATGGTGAAGTAAATCTCCCAAAGTGTTGTGCACTTTTCCCTTGCCAACTAGTCGATAACTCGGTTCCGATAAGTATAGTTGGCAAGATGAAATGCCCTAAACCAATAGTAAATATAAAGTCATTATCATTAATAAAATAGAACAATTTAAAAGGAAAAAAAATTATAATTACCTCGGGAAATTTCCTTTGATAGTTGATACTAGCCTTATCACTAGTTTCTTTCACCGATGAAGTGTTGCACTTTTCTCTCATATACGCCTCTTTATCTCTTTGCAATTCAGAGACTTGTGCTTGCAATTCCGCCAACTTTTGCAACACTTCTTCATTTGAAGGATTTCTTCTCCTAGGACTCTTGTAAAAAGAGGTTGGAGTCACACCATGACCCTTACCCCTCACCCGACCGGGATACTCAGGAGCATCTAGTGCTCTACTAAGTATGCTCCCCTCACCGGTGGATGCCGATTGCGACAAGGTCTCCTGTAATTCATTTACATTAAAAAATCATTTATATATTAAAAAACATTTGATTTAATTAAAGACACAGTATTATACTTACACATTCAGTAAAAACTCTCTGAACTTCGGGATCGACAGCATGATCCTTGCCCACACGAGCTTCCCTCCACAACACATGTTCAGGAAGTGAGGTTTCCTCACTTTTAGTCTCCTCTAACTATGCATTGACACAAATGATAAAATCATCAAATAAAACACATTTAGACAATTAATTAAAACACATTTCTATTTACTTACAATTTTATCCTCCAAGCGTGCATATCCCAAACGCCCTTTTTTGTATGGATATGCGGGTTTGGATGCTCTCTCACTATTCTTGGCACTCCTTTTCCGAAAATCTTCATCTCTTTGCTCTACAAACTTAGCCCAATCTTCTTCACCAATGAAGATCTCATACTTTTTTGGCCGTCCCGGTGCCTCTTCAAGAAAGTTTCCATCTTTATCCTTAAGATAAGTGTTTGTCAAAAAAGCTTTCCACCCTCTATATCTTTTGCCGGCCAAACCAAGTATGTAGCGTCTACGATCATCTGGTATCTCAAAAGTCCTCTGCAAAAAAACATACGCATAGTGTGTTAGTATAAGTAATTTAAACAATTTATCGTCAAGATAATAACAACAATTAACCATATATGATATATACCTGAAGCTCGTCCCAAATCGCGTCTTTTTTCTCATCCAAGTCTTTGCTTTTCATATTCCATCTAGCTACGGAGACCGGAATATGCATACGAACAAGTGTACCAATATAACTTGTCAACTTTGCAGAATTAGGACCAATTGCTTGTTTATCAGAATTCCATTCCAATCGGTATACTAATCCTTGGTCTCTATGTCGAACGATTCCCTTCATGATAGTGATGCCTCGTGCAACTTCTTTTGCTTCAGTATCAGGTGGAGCATTTGTATCCGTGGCATCTCTTTCTTGAGCATCTCTTTCTTGTGAGTTTTCAGGTGGAGCATCTCTATCCGGAGCCATTTAACCTGTATCAAACAAACTAAAGCACATTAGTACACTATTAATAAGCTAACAATCTATACAAGTAAAATGGAAGTCAAACCATGCATGTACAAGTAAATCGGAAACGAAATCGGTACAAATCAAAATAAGCGTCAAAAAATAAAGTTGTCGGAATTGAACGAAATTTACATGGCTATGGTAAAACGTCCCCACGGACTCATAGGCTAAGCATCTCAACCTTTCTGTTACTGAAGCAGGATCTGAACGATACTTTGAATAAATATGATCCCTAAACCACGGTATGAAACTTCGATTGTGCTCTCGTACTATCCAGTTCTCATTTCTATTTGGATTTAAATCTCGGAGAACAATCTTGTGCATTTCAACATACGGCTCAACCTCAATCTCATTGTGCAGAACATACAAGTGCGCTTGATCCCGTTCGACCATTGATACTGTCACAACTTTATTTCCAATTAGCCTTTTTCCTTCTTTTTTTTCGACAATATGAGACTTAGGGAGTCCAATAGATTGAACATTTGACAGATATTCAGTACAAAACTCAACCGCTTCTTCAACAACGTAACGTTCCGCAATACAGCCCTCCGGTCGACTTCTGTTTTTCACGTACCCTTTTAATATTTTCATATAACGTTCAGCAGGGTACATCCATCTCATATAAGCTGGTCCGCACAATTGTGTCTCTTTCACAAGATGCACGACTAGATGAACCATTATGTCAAAAAACGAGGGAGGAAAATACATTTCAAGATCACATAAAGTAACAACTATCTCTTTTTGCAATGTTGGTAAGATCGCGGGATCGACCACCTTACTGCAAATTGACCTGAAGAAGAAACACAGCTTAGTTATTGCGCTTCTTACTTTTTCTGGAAGAATAGAACGTATACCTATTGGTAAAAAATGTTCCATTATAACATGACAATCATGCGTCTTCAAACTCTTTAACTTGAGGTCTTTCATGGACACAAGTCTTCTAATATCTGAAGAGTAGCCTTCTGGAACTTTAACTTCACTGAGAAACTTACACAATGTTTTCTTCTCCTTTCTAGATAGAGTGTAAACAGCAGGTGGCAGATATGTTCGTCTTCCTTTCGTCACGGGTCCCAATTCAGTTCTCATTCCCATGTTTACCATGTCCTTCCTTATGTTAAGGCCATCCTTAGACTTTCCTTGTATATTGAGTAACGTACCTATGACGCTGTCAAATACATTTTTTTCAATATGCATAACATCCAGGAAATGTCTTACGTACAACGTCTTCCAATATGGAAGTTCAAAAAAAATTGACTTCTTCTTCCACCCACCCTTGACAAGTGAATGTGCAAAAGGCTTGCCAAACTGAGTGCTCACATCTTTCACCTTTTCAAAAATTTGATCACCTGACAAAAAAGGCGGGGCTGTACCGTGTTCGGCCTTTCCGTTGAATGCTTTTCTCCACCCACGGTAGTGATGATTAGAATTTAAGAATCTACGATGGCCGAGAAAGACATTCTTCTGACAAAGCTCCAATCGTGTCGTATCGGTTTCATCTTCACAAACGGGACACGCCTTTTGACCTTTATTGCTGTACGCGGATAAATTTCCGTATGCTGGAAAATCATTAATTGTTCCAAACAACATCGCCCTCAAGTTGAAACTTTCCTTCCTATACCCATCGTAAACCTCCACACCGTTCTCCCACAAAAACTTTAAATCTTCGATTAAGGGTGCCAAGTATACATCTATGTCATTCCCTGGTTGTTTAGGCCCAGAAATTAGCATAGATAACATCATGTACTTACGCTTCATACATAGCCACGGAGGTAGGTTATAGATCATAAGAATCACAGGCCATGTGCTATGCGAGATACTTTGAATACCATGCGGGTTCATTCCATCAGTAGACAATGACAACCGAAGGTTTCTTGCTTCTTTTCCAAATTCAGGATATTCAGTATCAACTTTCATCCATTGTGGTGAGTCTGCCGGATGTCGCAACTTTCCATCAATAATTCTTTCATCTGCATGCCAAGTTAAGTGTCTTGAATCGGTCTCACTACGATACATGCGTCTAAATCTCGGAATTATAGGAAAATACCATAAGACTTTAGCAGGAGACAACTTTTTCTTATATCGAGGGGCACCACATTTAGGACACTCATTCAACGCTGCATACTCGTTTCGAAACAAAACGCAATCGTTTGGACATGCATGTATCTTATCATAGCTCATGCCAATAGAGGACAACATCTTTTTGGCTTCATACGTTCGATTGGGAAGAACATTATCCTCTGGTAGCATATCTTTCATAAGGGCTAATAACTCTGTGAAACTTTTATCCGACCATCCATTGTCCGCCTTTAAGTTGTACAACTTTAACACCGCAAACAATCTTGTGAATTTTGAACAACCATCATACAACGGTTTCTCTGCATCGCTTACCAACCTCTCAAACATTTTGGGACAATCCGCAAGATCTTCTTCAAGCGCTTCTGCAATCTCTTCGACTCGATCGCAATCGTATGTGTCTGTGCAATCGTCGTTTGAAGCATACTTCCTATTACAACTCGACCCAGCATTCCCGTTCCTTTTCTCACCATGCATTGTCCAACATGTATAACTTCTATCAATTCCAAACCGTAGTAAATGGGATCCCAACTGTTTCCTGTCAACCTTATCCCCATAACAGCAACCCAAGCAAGGACACGGCATTCGAAGCGGGTCTTCGGAGTGCTTAACCGCAAACTCAACGAATTCCCATACCCCTTTCTCGTACTCTTTCGACAATCGGTTTGATCTCATCCATGTCTTATCCATGACTTAATTAAGCTAAACAAATGCTTCTTGGTTTCTCTATCAGGTACTAAGGAATTCTGTCAAGATAATAAATAGCTATCATCATAATAGAATACCTAATCAGAATACCTAATCAGAATACCCGATTTCTTAAAGAAGACATTACCTTATTTCAAGGTAATTAATATAAGTCCACAAACCAAAAAACTGGTTGAGAGACACTAAATTGATATTAAATAGAACCATAAACAATAAACTATAAGCAGAAAATAACAAACTATAAGCAAGAAGAAAGGGATAGTAACCTTAGTTAGACTTGATGTGGGAGATGGGTAGGTTTGAATCGGCGTTGTACAAGTAGAAACCAGAGACTTCAAAGTAACTGTAAAATTAAACACACACACACGATGCAGTTAAATAATATGATTAAAATTAAAATTATAAAGTCCAAGACCATTTTATAAACTTAATAAAGAACACACAGTTAAGGTCATTTACATTCCTTTTACATGAAATTCTGAAGTTCGTGTTACTAGTTTTCTCCTTTTGAAACATAAAATTAAGCATAGTTGCATAGTAAAATAATAATGATAATGCAAAATTCTTATCACCAAACTATTTCTTAATTTAACATAACCTTGATAATAACGAAGATATGGGCAAGGTAAAATACAAATACCATAATCATATAGCTTACAGGTGGCGAAAAAAAGAGGAAAAATTACTATATATTGCACCATTTGAAAGAAATCCTTTTTATAGAAATCCAAAACATCAGCAGAAACAGAATTCACAGTCCAACTATTAAAGAAAAACCTGAACACGTAGTTAACCGGTGCTAAAAATCCTAAAGTGCAATCGATCCGGTCCCAAGATTCAAACCTCTAAACTTAATAAAGAACACACAGTACAGGGGCTGATTTAAACAATCTCTAAACTTAATAAAGATCACACAGGATGAGAGAACCTTAATAGAACTTCAAAGAACATTGCAAATGAAACAAGAATGCACTGCACAAATTCTAACCAACCAAATATCCCTAAACCCCTTTCCATCATACTATCAGTTAAAGGAAGCACTTTTTCCTGCTCAACAGAATCAGAATTTGTTAAAACCGGAACTGAATCTTCAATTGCCATAGCTATTTAAATTAAACTAAACTCAAAATCAAAACCGGAACTGAATCTTCAATTCCCTTTTACATCAACCAAATTAAACCGGTTAAGTGTCTAACTATGTTTAGAATATTCTAATACATGATGAATCTTTAAGACACAAAGATTTAAGAGAGAACAATAAAAACTTAACAAAACTTCAAAATATATAACACTCTAAAGACATTTAATCAAACATGTAATATGCTTCATTCTCAAATTGCAATGCAACCCTTAGTTGAAACCCTTAAAACTAAACCCATAAATCATATTACCTTGCACAGTCAGACGGAGGAGAGAACGACGGTGGTGGCTGGCGACGGAGGGACGAACGTGGTGGCTGGCGACGGAGGGACGAACGGTGGTGGCTGGCGACGGAGGGACGAACGGTGGTGGCTGTGGCTGGCGACGGAGGGAGGGTTTTTCGGTTGTAGAGAAAGTGAGAAACAGTACTGTGAGAAAGTGAGAAAGTGAGAAAGTGAAAGCGTGTTTTTGTTTTTAATTTTTACTAATAAAGGCTACTAAAGCGCTTCAGAAAAGCGCTCTCATAGCCTGGTCTATACCAGCGCTTTTTAGCAAAAAGCGCTCTCATTAAACCCCTCTATAGCAGCGCTTTGAAAAGCGCTCTCATACCCCCCATTATCAAAGCGCTTTTCAAAAGCGCTCTCATACCCCCCCCCTTACCAAAGCGCTTTTCAAAAGCGCTCTCATACACCCCCCTACCACAGCGCTTTTCAGAAGCGCTCTCATACCCTCCCCCCTTTAAGAGCGCTTTTTTAGCGTGTTTTTTTATTTTGTTTTTAGTGCAACCTATAAGAGCGCTTTTTACCAGAAGCGCTTTAGTAGGGGTGCTGTTAAAAATTAAATTTGGCGTAGTGTTTAGTTTTGAACACCCCCTACATCCCATAATACTCTTTGGCATCTAGCACAATTTCATTTTTGCCCTTTATTTGAAGATGTATATTTTGAAGCAATTTTTTTATTTAACGTTAACTTTTTTTATAGATGCATCTACAGAATCATTTAAACAACGTAAAAAAAATCTGTAAATATATCTACTAAAGAATTCAATATTAAATAAAAAAAATACTTTCGTAGATACGTATTCAAAATAAGAAATACTTTAAAAATGCACACAAATAGTTAGTGAATCTATACTGAATATCCATTCAAAGTACTGAGTTATTCACACAGAAGGAAGTGAAATGAATAACTATATACGTCATGATTAGGTATAGCCATTAGCCTTCTGAAATATTTAAATAATTTGTTTTTAACGAAAAGCACACGACTGGTTTGAATTATTAAATTTACGATCAACTTGCATTAAAGCATCCTCCACTTGCATGATAGTATAATATTAAAAATGGCCACAAGTGGTTATTAAAATAAGAAGATACATGCATGATATGGATCTACTTATCCAACCACAAACATATTTGACATTTGCTTTCTGTGATAAGTAAATTTTAGCGTAAGACAAAAATGATAATGTTGGTCCATTTCAAAGTTCAAAGTCAAGAGGAATAACATATAGGAGCCTTTGTTGAAGAGTATCATTAATTGAGAAAGAGAAAGGAGAAACAAAAATGACGTCTCAAATAAGCTTCTAGATTAATCCCCTCCTATTATAAAAGAAAAAAATATTTACTTCTAATAAATAAAAGAAAAAAATATTTACTATATTAATTAGTATATTTTTCTTATTATAAATATAAATACAAGGATATTGATATGAAATATAAATAGCAAAAATGTGGTATTTAGTAGCCTAAAATAAATAAATAAAAGTTAATAAGAATCGATGGAAACTTGGGAGGAAAAGATTTGTAAAAAAAAAGTTAATAAGAAAAACTAAATGTTTTTATTGTATTTGAAAGTTCAATCGTATGTATAATCACCAATCTCTCACTAGACACTTTAACCGTTGAAAAAGATTTTGACAATTTCTTTATCCACCCCTTACCTTTTTAGGAATTCGTGGCGAAATTCTTTAAATTAAATGCTCTTATATTTCGAAAGTGCAGCTTCTAATATATTTTTTTTTTAAAAAATGATTATTTTGGAAGTGCCTATCCAAATACACATTTTTTTATAGAAAAAAAGTGACTTCGGAGATGCACTTACGAAAACACCATTTTTTTTTTTGGAAAATGGATGTGTTCGGAGATGCATATCAGAAATATTTCAATTTTTGATCTTGTAATTTTTCGGATATGCATATCCGAAAAAACTCAATAATTATTAAAAAGTTAAAATAAAGGTGAATCAATACAATTAATAGTATAATTAATTGTATTAATTAAAAAATGTTATTAAATATATATCATCATAATCAAGATATAATAATAATATTAGTTTAATAAATATTTAAATCAACACTTTATTTTTATATATATATATAATTAATAATAATAATAATAATATTTATTTACTACTTTTTTATGATACATAAAAAAAGAAAATTTCTTCACACACCTCCTAACCTTCTTGGCCACCTCTGATGAATTTACCACAATACCCCTATTTTTGGAAGTTCATTTCCGAAAACGTACTTTTTTTGAAAAAAAAGTTGTTTTCGGAAATGTATCTCCGAAAAAGTGTTTTTTTTAATATAAAATATTGATTTCGGAGATGCATCTCCGAAATAAAGTTATTTTTCAGAAAATGTGGTGTTTTCGGAAGTTTATCTCCGAATTCACCCCCCTTGGAGGAATTCGGAAATGTACTTCCGAAATATTGTCTGGACAGAAGAAAGATGAAAAACAAGAACGATTCGCTTTATTTAATCGGGTGAAGATTACATCGATCACATTACATAAGATTAAAGTTACATATTGTTAAACACGGGTAGGTGGGGATGAGTCAACATTTTGATAACGTCGTCCGCCGATCTTTGAAGTTTCGCGTCCAACTCGATCGGGCCCTTCGAAGAAAATTGGTCGAATGTTGTCCACATAACCGCTAAATCTTCGTCGTTCTTGATCTCAAAAGGTGTGAATTCAATGGCTCCCTCGTCGTTAAGCGATGGCGAGCGGTACTCGAGCTTGACAACCTTTCGATTCTCGGGATAACGCAAAAGCGTGTTGAGCGACGTTATCAACTCCGCAAACGGCGTGTCGCGCGAGAAGCGAAATTGGAACGGCATCGGGTAGCTGGTGGTGAAGTAGACGAATGCTAGGTGGGGGTAGGTTTGTGTCATTTGTGTTTCTAGGTGTGAAGAGGATGAAGAAGAGTGTGTTGTATTTATAGACTTATTGGAGCAATGATGGCCCAACAAACCTTATCCTGCCTCAGGGGACTTTTCGGAAATGAACTTCCGAAAATAGGAGGCAGACAAGCATATTTCAGAAGTTCATTTCCGAATTATGCAGAAACAGACATAAATTTTGCATTTTGTTGATTGCTTAGTGTGTTGTGTAAATTGGACAAATGAAATTCAAAATAGACTTAAATTACACAATGATGACATAAAACATACTTATATTATATATGTATTGAATCGATCCGATTTTACATGATAAACAACAATACATACAAAAATGATCATTACAAACAAAAACGATCTGGAACAAACTAAAATTCACCGAACCAATCGGTGGATCCTAAGTCCAAAATAGGTACGTTCTTCGACCGCTCTCTATTTTGCTCGCGCTCTTTGCTCATCATTTCTTCAAACTCCGCCATTCTCGAAACGAACGGATCCGGCCAAGTCTCCGCCTCATTTGAACGATGTGCCGTCCATTGACAAGAAGTAGCCGGTATAGGACAACCCGGTTTCAAAAACACTTGAACGAAGTGCCGCGATCGTAGATACCCGATGCATATGATGCGGCCCGACGCGTCCAACGGCGGTCGACTATGAAGTGGAAAGAAAGTCTCACTTAGTCCAAACCTCGTCAAATTGACGCACACCATATCATATGCACTTGCTATTAGATGACCCATCTCAGGGAATGACATCCACTTCGAAACCGGAGCGATACCGGTAAGTGATGGAACAAGTGCATCATGAATTTTCGCAAACTTTTCTTGATTTCCATATAGTCGGCCGTAGATATCCCGATACGAAGTCAACTCCGCAATGAGTTCCCGTCGGACTAAAGTGTGATTATTTTCCTCTTTACCGAGCAAACCCACAACGGCCCGATATCCACAATTGCCGTCGCCTCCAACATCAACGATGTTATCGATATATTTGTGCATAAAAAGTGGCATCTCATCAATGTAGACAATCGGTGATTTTTTGATCGGCGGTGTGCGAGGTGGCTTCGAAATACGGGCTCCTTTGTTACCACTACACTTGGACTTCGGTGTCGGTGAATCCGGGAATGATGCATCAATATGTTCAAAGTAGGATGAAGATCGTTTTGTTGATGTGTCTTCTTGTGTAACTTTGGACTTTTTCGGTGCACCTTTCGTTTTAACCGGTTGAGATGGCGGTTTCAAATTGGTGGTCTCCGGAAATGCAATTTTACGCAATTGTTCTTTTATGTGCATTTTGGTGGTGTCATCCGCTTTAGCAAACTTCTCCATTATCACTTCCAACTCGTCGGAGATGGTGATTTTGGAGTCATTTTCCTTCGGCAGGTCAAAATTATCAAAACGAAGTTTCTTCCAATGGTCGGCTTCCTCATCCATGCGTATTGGTGAATTCAACTTCTTCTTTTTTGAAAGTATACAAGCACATAGAAGGCCGTATGTAGTTCTAATGGTACACCCACATAAAGAACTATCCGGGCCCGTGGTCTCCGACCGTTTCGCTTCATGAAACAAAAAATTCAAACCCGTCCGGGATATGTTGTAAATCAATTGGGAGAATAGAATTTGGCCCTTATACCGGTGTTCCATAACCGTCTTGCTCCGACCGAACGATGTTTGAATTTCATTGTGTTGATTTTAGAGCATTTGGTTGACGGTGTCCCATCCCCGACACAAATCTCCCTTGCTATCACCCAACCACCTCTTGAAGACCGCATGTGCGGATTCAACTCGGTTAGTCGTGGTGCAACCAAGATGTCTAACTCGATTTGTCCAAGCGCACACGACTTTTCTCTAACTTTGTCAAGAATGGTGGATTCGACGTAATGACAAAATGTCTTAATGGAACCACACAAAGACCTAAAGTGTACCAATTTCTCGGTATACACCTCTTCGGAGTGTGCATCCAAAATTTCCCTCCATGCCGCCATTATCCTTTCAACCACAACACCGGCTTTGATAACTTTACCGTTTTCATCCGGCCTATCTTTTGTCCCAACCGCGGGTTTCAACTTACTTCTCACGTTGCAAGTTATGTGATACCGACAAAGTAACACGGTCGATGTCGGGAATACGATATCAACCGCATTCATCAAAGCATTGTCCCGGTCGGTGACAATGACGTTTGGCATAACCTCTTGATCAACCAACAAAGACTTGCAAATTCCCAAGGCCCATGTAAAGTTGTCTTCTTTTTCACACTCCAAAAAAGCAAACCCGACCGAATAAGTCTTGTCCGTCGAGGTCACACCGACTATCTCTAGAAGAGGAAGCCTATACTTGTTTGTCTTGTACGTCGAATCCATGACTAGAACGGTTGGAAATGTGTTGAATAATTTGATACTTTCGGGATGAGTCCAAAAAATATCACGCACCGTAACTTTGTCCTCGGAGGTTCGGAAGCTTGAAACATAATTGTTATCGCCTAGTAGTTTCAAAAGTTGTTGCATTTCCGACCGAGGGCCCATATTCAAAACTTTGAGATTGTGTCATTCATTGTAAACTTGTTTGATATTTGAAACGCTATCTGGTTTCTTACGCTTCAAATCGGCAAGTATGTTGCGAGGCGCCACTTTGACTATCGTTAAGTCCGATATCACATTCCTCTCTTCGCGGGACAAACGACACGCCATTGGATGTCCGTGTAACTTGACATCCAAGGCATGATTATGAATTCCACAAATTACGGTTAACCGCCACAAATCATCAACCCTCCGAGTAGCACGCAACTTAAAAGGGCACCCGCACTTTCTCGTTCCTGTTTCGTCGTGTTTTAGCACCCGGTTTGATTGTACATAACTCCCACCCCGTTCGCAATTCAAAACAACGAAAGCTTTCCGCCTACTATTTCCGTTGTCCGACCTTAAAATAACATTTCCAAATCCAAGTTTACTAGCTTCGTTCCTAACCCACTCAATCAATTGTTCGCGACTACTGAAGCTCCAATCATTTGTAAATTCTTGCCGAACATCAACCACATTGATCATATGATTAACGTCGATAACCGGATCGTTATTAACGCTGACAACTACTGGAACTACTGCGTCAACGTCTTGCACAATGTTGTCCGGATGCACCATATCTAACAAATGAAAAAATTAGCAAAAGTTGGCCAAAACAGTTTTTTTTAACTGCCAGGGCATATTTCGGAAGTTCATTTCCGAAATTTGTTAGGTAATATATTTCGGAAATGAACTTCCGAACCATATCAGTTTCAGCATAAATTTGTTGAATCAATGTAGTGAAATAGGGGATGAAATGAAAGATGTTTACCTGAAATTGTAGCTTTCTATGCTCCCTTTAACGTGATCAACGGTGTGAAACTTGATTTTAGGACGAAAAATGGATGGAGATTGATTGGGTTTTGGAGAGGGTTTGGGGAAGTTTTGGAGAAAAATGATGAAATAGTGAAGGAGAGAAATTTGTATATGCAGCAATATTTTCGGAAATGAACTTCCGAAAATATTCACGGTTTTTGAATTTTTTTGACTTCGAAAATGTATCTCCGAAAACACCACTTTTTTGGTGTTTTCAAAGATGCATTTCCGAAGTAAAAAAAAATTCAAAAAAAAAAAAACTTCGGAGATGCATCTCCGAAGCAGGGGCAGTTTTGGGTTTTCGTTGGGGGTGACCCCCATAGGGAGGTGGGTAAAGAAAAATTCTAAAAAAATCATTTCATAAACTAATTTTATGAAACAATTTAATAGTTAAAAAATTGATTTTATAAACAAAATTTCCAAAACAATTTTAAAGTTAAAAATTATTTTAGTAACTTATATAAATGAAAAATATTTTTATTATATTTCATAAGTAAATTTTGAATTATATAAAATTAAATATATAATTTATTCACTAAATAAAATTAAGACAAAATCTTCTTGTAATTTTTTTAAACTAAGTGAAAAATGATTTTTATATCATAAATAATTATTAAAATAATTTTTATATTTTTATATTTGTGATTTTTATTTATTATTTTGAAAAACTATGTAATTCAAAATTTATATTAAAATATGAATAAAGTAGTAAATAATTTTATTCTTGCTTGATCTCTTTTATTTTAAATTTTTGCTGAATAATAATTAATGTATTTATTTTTTATATAATCATAATTATTGTGTATTAGTTATAATTTTAGTAATTATTAATATGAAATTTATCAAAAAATAATTAAATTTTTTATGAGTTTTATTTTTTAATTTATAATTTGAATTAGAATAGAAATACAAACCGTATAATTATCATTATTATTCTTCATAACTTATAAATTATATCAATTTCATAGTATTTGAATTAATCAATATTCCAAAATTTTCAATTTTTTGGGATTTTTTCGGATATGCATATCCGATTTTTTTTTTTTACTATTTTTTGGGGTTTTTTTCGGATATGCATATCCGAATAAACCAAATTCCTAGTTATTTTGGGTGTTTTCAGATCCGAGTTAACCAAAATCTCAATTATTTCTGAGATGCATCTTCGAAGGATATTTTGGGGTTTCTAGCAGGGATTCTCACCCCAGGGAGGTGGATAAAGAAATTGTCAAGATTTTTCACGTTATTAACATGTGTGAGGAATTAAAGTTAAATTGACTTTCCAAAACCCAATCATCATTGGTCACATTTAATGTACGCGTGCAATTGATATTTGATGTTTTAGCTTAATTAATGTTTGGAAATTCATTTCATTGACACCTAAAGCTTTACCCCAACCATACATGAGGGATTTGCCCAAGATACACCTAAGGGATTCACACCATACTTTAGGGACTCTCCGTAGGTACATTTGAGTCCAAATAAGAAGAGAAAAACAAAGTATATCATTTCGCCTTTTTCTAACCCTTGTATTTGAGAGACACGCTATCAATACAAGAGTTGATCAAAGCTAAAGAAAATAGAACTAATAAATAAAATTATTAAAGAGAGAGGGATACACTACCAATACATAATGTGTGAGCAATTAAAGGAAATATAAGAAAATACAAAAGATAAAATAAATAAAGCAAAAAAGAAATAATAATAATAAAAGAGATGGAGATGCAGTATCAATATATTATCAATACATGAGTAAGAATAAATGACAAAAAAAATATAAGATATGCATTATCAATACAAGAGTAAAATAAAACAAATAAGCATAAAAGAAAAATAATGAAAAGAAAATAATATACAATTAATTAATTAATTGAATTAAAAATATAAAAAAAAATATTTTTTTAAGTTTTT
This sequence comes from Vicia villosa, assembly GCF_029867415.1. Taxonomy (NCBI): domain Eukaryota; kingdom Viridiplantae; phylum Streptophyta; class Magnoliopsida; order Fabales; family Fabaceae; genus Vicia; species Vicia villosa. The sequence continues at coordinate 151,386,672 of NC_081180.1, forward strand.
TAATTACCGAGCAAAGTGCATGAGCAAAATAAAGTCAAAATCAAAAAATAAAATGACAAAGCATTTAAAAAAACAAGAAAAAGTGTCATACCCCAAAATTTTCCCACTATATTTCAAGATATTTTGGCTCAAGCAGTCTCTTCAGACTCTTGTACATCTCCACACTCAAGAAGCTCTTCAAAGGTCGAATAGACAAACCCTCTCCTAAGCAATCAACCCACAACTAGGGTTTTGCTCCTCTCAATGTAAAATCAGGTTCTGAGACCTCAAATGGACTTCATGGCTTTTCGTATGCCTCAAATAATCCTCACACCAAGTTTCAAGCTCTGATTCACAAGATTGCTCGATCAATGGCTGAAATGATCAACAATCAACCAATTTTGACCTAAAAGTTAACTATGGTCAAAATACAGTCAAAACTCTTGATTTTTAATTAACATCAAAATTTTTATTTTATATTCATCATTTGATCAAGGGTTGATCATGATTCATCAAGGAAAGTTCAGAAATCACTAAATCTCAAAGATTCCAAAATTAGGGTTTCTAAGCAAAAGTCAACTGAACTTTGACTGGCCATAACTATCGTATGGTTTATCAGAAATTGTTCAACCAAAGTTCATCCTCAAGGAAATTCAATCCTCTACAACTTTGATGCTGTGCCCAAAACCAAGAAATGCATCATTTGAGAGATAGGAGCTAAAATATTACAGGTCCTTTTAGAAGTCAACAAAAAGCTGTTTTTTGTCAGGACCAATATCATTAAGATAAAATCTCCAAATTCAAAAAAGGTTTCAAAGTGGCTTGAAGAGGACATCTTGAGCTTTCCAAAAAGTTCTAGATCACCTTCATAGGATAAAAATGGAGTGATATATGATCGTTAGAAGTTAGAGAAATTTGAGAAAAGCATGAAACCCTAAATGAAGAATCTTGCATTTCCAAGTAATGGACCATTGTTTTTGAACTATCCACGTGATATTGAGATCATTAAAGGCCCAAAGAATATTTGATGCTTATTTTATGATTTTATTATATTTATTTTTGGATTCATTCACTTGAATTCAATATAAATCAAATAAAATCAAAAAAATAAATCAAATTAAATTATACAAGATATCTCATTCATTAAATCAAGTCCATATCCATATACCAACCCAAGGAATCGTGAAAAATGTACACAAAATAGGATTCAACCAAAAATAGAAAGGTTTCATGCATAATTAAAACCAAATATTTTTTTCAATCAATTTGCTTGCTCTCTCTCCAATATTCTTAACCTAAATTCATATCAAATATATACACAACATTACAGCCTCTAAAAGCCACGAACCCTAGCCCCAAAAGTTCTCTCAAAAACCTCACAAAAAAAATCCAAGAGCTAGGGCTTTTGAATTTGAAGAAGGCAGCCACTTTCAATCCAAGCTAACTTCATACTTCTCTTCCCGAGGTAACTAAGAGTAAGTACTGATGGATTCATGACCCCATGTCATGTGCATGCTCATATCTCATATGTCATATTTTTTACATGATTCTTGTTTTTTCGTTGATCACATATCTTGCTTTTTTAATGTAATACGATGATTGCTATGATGTCATGGCATAATTTAGAGAAGAACTAGGCCCTTAGACCGAAGCTTTCACGCGCAAATGAAGGTCCACCATTGTTAGGGCTCAAACGCATGAATTCTTCGTTTTCACGCTTGCAGGAGATTTCATGAAGAACAGACATCGCCATTGGACTCAGAAGGTTTGATTAAGGGGGATAGGGTTACTTGTTTCTGTTTATTTGTGGTATTGTGCAGGTTCCAAAATTGCAGAAATAACCATGGCGAAATCACGGGAAAATCTGCAGGAAAAATCACAGCAATTTCTGCAGGTAAATCTGTAGGTCCGAGTGAAGAAGATGATGACTAGTGTCCGTTGAATGGCTGACCATGGCGTGGCGCTGTCTTATTTGCTGATCAATTTTTCCATTCTCTCTCTCCATTTTCATTGGCTGGCGCGCGAAGACATGGGGCCCAACTCTGAATTCTTTTACTTTTCCCATTTATTTACATGTATAATATTTATTTTTTTTGCCATATAAATGTTAACTAATTAACGCAGCTGGATTGGCAGTATTGGGATGAGCTGGATTGGCAATATTGGGATGATTGTTACCTTGAAGACCTAGGCTCGAATCCTGCCCATGCCATTTATATTTTTACAATTTCTTGCTATATAGATCTCATGCTTCTAGCTTGTGCAGGCTTATGGTGCACTCCCATCCTACACCACAAGATCTCTCCAAAAGCAAATCTAGAGACCCAGCAGGCAGTCCCTATGGTGCTCCTTCAGGAGGCCCCCGTACCAAATCCCAGCTCCTTGTTTTTTTAATTTATTTCATTCTTAGTTTTTATTTTTGCACTAATCACCTTTTTAATTAATTAACCACTAACCTTCCACTAATTTTATTTTATCAACCAAAATTAGATTTAGGTTTCACCTTTTCATATTTTTAATTAACTTAAAATAATTTAATTAATTAGGTCTTTTAACCTTTTTTTAATTAGTTAGATTAATTAGGTTTTTTAACCATGTTTAATTAATTAGATTAATTAGGTTTTCTATCCAATTTTAATTCGATTAATTAGGTTTTTAGCCGATTTAATTAATTAGGTTTTAACCGATAATTAATTAAATAATTTAAGATTAGGATTAATTAATATTAATTAGGTTTTAACCTTATAACCTTAATTATCTCAAACCCTAATTTCAATTCGCGATCTTCTTCTTCCCATCTCAAATCCTATGATTGTCGCATGAGTGTTTAATTTTTATTTATTTACTCGTTTATTCATTTAAATTCTAGAAACTATGTATAGGTTGCAAGGTTTTTGATGTAATAGTTAATTAGGCTTTTATTTCCTCGCACTTTACTTCCCGCACTCCCCCATTTTGGTTATGTATCCCTAATCCCCGAAGCGATGTAATAACGTAGGAACCTTTACTTTTCCGCACTCCTATATCTGTTTAGATGTATGCATAGGATTGTATGACAAGACTCAAAAGCAACCTTTAGATCACTAACTCAAGATAATTAAATATCTGAATCTAACACACTCATTTTACGGTTCACACACTCACCTTTAGGGTTTCCCCTCTTCTGTTGCCTTCGATTATAACGTCCAAGTCCCTCGAGCGTAGGGATACCTTAGCATATGCTTCCTATCGATTCAAAATCATCATCGTCCCTTCGGAATAAAGATCATAGTCCCTTTTGAGTTGTCTACGATAAAATGATCTCATCCCTCGAGTTGCCTACGACTAATGATGATAGTCCCTTCGGATTGCTAAGGTATCCTTACTTGTTGCCTTCACATCCAATGCATAGAACTTCCTACCTACTTATGGTATGGATAGACACTATGATCATTCGATGACTCTTCAATATCCCTTTACATCCAATGTATATGACTACCTGCCCCTACATGGTATGGATAGTTCTATCTCTCAAGGAAAATCTCTAGAATAGGAAAGACCTTACAAACTTAGGGTAGGTAACTCTTAAGTGCTTGCTTACCACAAATCAAATGCTTTTCACACCCCGTTTTTTAACATTGTCTTTTCAGACATTTTCAAAATTAAACTGTTTTTCTAAACACACACGACACTTTCAAATATTTCAAACAAAACAAGGGAGCTATGCAATTAAGAGCCCATGGATAACCATGGATACAAAGGGTGCTCATACATTCCCTTTGTATATCCTACCCCCCGAACTCAATCTCTTTCAAAAAAAGGTCTTTCCTGTTCTTTTAGCCTTTTCTGAATTGGATAAAATAAAAGTCGGTGGCGACTCTTGCTCACCGCAACATTGTTTGCGAAACATTTCTAAAAGTCAGTTCTCCCACCGTATTACAAAAAGAAATAAAATAAAAAGGAGGTGTTGTGCCAACCAAGGTGCAAAAAGCATAAGAAAATGGTGGCATCAGTCCAAATAGACGTTGGGCCCACCAACCACTAACAAAAAAACTGAAAAAAAGACAAAAAAGAACCATAATGAAACAGATGACTAGAATTTAATATGAGTTTGTCTTCAAGAACAACAACATTCATCCTTATTTTGACCATAAGTTGCTCATTTTTTCATAAAATTAAACAATTAAATAGTAAAAATTCATCTACTCGATCTCACGAACATCATGAAATATTTAGAGTTGAAAAAATAAGTCACAAAAAAAACAAAAATTAATTCACATTTAATCACTTTTGCTTATGGAGGTTCAAGAACTTTAAACTCTTAATTTTGAATCAATTTAGTTTTCATTCAAAATGATGATGATTAAGATACTAATTAAGTGTATAAATAATTAAAATGCAAAAAAATTAAATAAACATTAAAAATTAAAAGCCTACCTAGATGAAATTCAATAAAGAAAAATAAAAACAGACTTGAAATTGGAGATAAATTTGTGGAAAGTTTTTGTTTGTTCTCATAAGTCATTCTTGGTGATATTTATGAATAAGAATGATTTTATTTATAGGCTCTAAAAAGGATAGTTTAAGAATTATGAAAAAGATATGAGAATGGTGCGAGTGCATTATAGAAGCGTATTTAATTAAAAAGTGAATAACGATGCGATAAATCCATGAAATAATGATGTAATAAATGAAAGATATTTTAGGTCTTCTAGAAACTTGATTTTTTTTTTATGATTATGGAAATGATTAATAAAATCAAATGATCATGAATTTATTTTTCAAATATGCATAGTGAAAAAAAATGCAATTTATTTCAAATAATGTTCATAGGGAAATCATAGGGAAAATACGCATAGTGAAATAATAATGATGTATGATATGCAGGTAAATCTTAAAAAAAATATGCATAGTGAAATAATAATGATGTATGATATGATTAATGAATATTCTTAATGGAATAATGTGATGATTTAAACGATTTTTCAACAAGGGAAAATACCCTTTTTCGTCCCTTAACTTTGCCTTGGGGTCCATTATGGTCCCTTAACTTTTAAAAAGTTCAAATCAATCCCTTAAGTGTTAAAAACGGAGCACGTAGGTCCTTTCCGTCCAAATGTCAATAACGGCATTAACTTTTGCTGATGTGGCATGTGACATGTAAAATTGAATTTTTGTGACCGATATGGTGACAGAAAATCGGACACTAAATGAGAATTTCTGGATTTTAATATATTCTTCATCTTCTTCAAAATTCATTACCAAATTAAATTAAAAATATAAATTAAAACATTTTTAGAAGAATTGTTCTTCTCCAAGTCTTCAATCCTTCACTCTCCAAGAGAATTCACAAACTTGTTCCTCGAACACAAAATGTTAGCATAGGAATTATCTTCTTTAACTTTAGATTTTTCAATTCACCGAAACAGTGCCATCACTAGAACTAAAACACAGATCTTTCACTTTTGAAAAACCATTATCTCCACCTAACACCTTTTCTTTTTCATTCCCATAATTTTTAAAGTTAATTGTTGATGCTTATTGGTATTTTTTCTCTTCAAAAACAACAAATTTGAACAATATCCATTGATATGACATTACAAATAACCATAACCAGATGAAAAAAAAAAACAGATAATCTATTTATTATAAAACCTACAATTTATTCAAGATATTGGTTCACATGCGCAATGATTGCAAAATTTCTCACAAGCTCGTGAGGGTACTGACTCAAATCTACAATGGGTTTTGAAAAAATTCTTACAACCTAGATTCCATCTCAAAATCATCAAAAATCAAACTAAACACATAAATCAGTTTAAGAACATCGAATCCTAAAATCCAAAATTTGGCCAAAATAAGCGTGAATAAGCAGCAATTGAAAGGGGGAACATGTTTTATTGCAACCACAACATATAAAAATGGAGCAACACAACAAAAAAATTACCTACGAGAGGAGTATTTCTCTAGAATTTGCTCAGGTATGCTGCTCGTTACCTTTCTAATTTCTACGTTTTATCTCCCTTCTACTCCTTCTTCTTGTTACTCTGTGCGCTTGTGTTTCTGAAAAATATGAGATGAGAGTGTTGCACGAAGCTTCAAGATGAGAGTGCTGCAAAGAGCTTGGAGATTGAAAGAATGACAGAAAAAGTTGGTTTTCTGGAAAGTGAATTTGGAGAACTAAAGGGTCATTTGGTTTTCGAATAAAGCGACGGCTTTTTCTGTCACTAAAGTTGGTCTAAACACGTGGCATTCCACATCAACATATTATAATGCCACTTGGATGTTTTTTTCGACTTTGACTAACGGACTCAGACGGAAGGGCTAACGTGACGCTGTTTTAATAGTTAAAGGACTAATTTGAACTTTTTAAAAGTTAAGGGATCATATTGGACCCCGAAGCAAAGTTAAAGGACGAAAAAGGGTATTTTCCCTTTCAACAATGATAACAATGCATGAATTTTAAGTCAAATTTCACAACACTTAAAATGTTGATTTTTTGGTTGATTGAAATGAGCTATAATGCATATGTGTATGATTATGATGACTTTATTTGATGATAAAAATGCACATGGCTAAAAAATGAAATCTTTTGGTAAATGGACATGTATTAGATGAGCTTAGAAATAGGCCGAGCCAAATTAAGGTACAGCACAAGGGCTTTGGTGTAAGCACCAGTTCTAACTCTGACTTAGAATCATACCTTACCTCTCTCTCAATAATTGGAAGTAACTTAATCATCATCCTCTTCTTCTTCACACTCAACCCATTCTTCTTCCTTTTCCTTTTCACTTTCCTTTTCATTCTCATATTCTTCTTCTGCCTCACTTTTACCATTGCATCATCCACTTTCACTTGCCCCACTTCCTTGATCTTTTTGAAATAATGGCCTATTCATAGGCCAAGATCAGTGATAAAGTCCTCTTATGCATGTAGATGATCATAGGGAAAATGAAGTTCCTGAATATGCAGTTATAATCTAATATTAGAATCATGAATGGGATGCCAAACCTTGTGGTATGCAACACTAATGTCCCACGTATGAGTAAAGTAGGTATCCAGATTCTGATTCACAACATCCAAGCTTAAATATTCTAGTTGGTGTTATTGGATTACAATAGGTGGAATAATTGTATGAATTTGTTTCCTATGGTTTATTGCCATACAATATAGTTGAAAAAAATCTTTGTCCATTTTTGTATCCAGGAAGTGATGGTGGTAATCTAGGAGATCCAAGTACTTCAAATGTGCTTCAGAGTCCAATGATTAATCCCGAGAAGGCTAAACGATTTTTTTTAAATTGAGTGCATAATCACCCAAATCCTATATAATATGATTATTGATATGTGTTTTCTTGTTTGGTCAAAATATACAAATATGTTGGGCCAACTGGAGGGTGTTGTAACAAGATTTGGTTAGACCCTTAAATGGTTTTGATGATAACAAAGTATTTAAAATAATAATGGGGTTTTACTAATGGTTGTTCAAGAGTGAAGAATCAAAAGACATTAACCTTGATATAAATCAAGATAAACACCTTGATGAATCATCAAGAGAGATGCAAAGTTGTTACGAATCAGAAAGATCAAAACCGAGCTTTCATGCTATGGAGAAGTCAAACTCAAGTCTCTTAGATGTTGTGTTAAAGTTTATTAGAAAATCTAAAGACCAATAATATCTAAAGACTGGAGTCATTTGAAGCAAGCAGATGCTGTCATAGGAAATGACTCTGCAACTTCCGAACAAGCTTTATCAATGGTTCTAAAGTCTCTGCTTCAAAGGATTATTGTCTATATCAAGTCAACAACTCTAAAAGGCATTCATTCAGACTAGTTCTGATCAAGATTCTAATGAAGGCAAGCTCAGAACCTATGAACTCAAAGACTATGTAGTCTTACTCTAACCAGGTTCTGAAGACACATTTTAACTTCTGATCAAGCTTTAACTGATTCTATAAGAAGCCCCCGATTCATAAATTTAAGTATAAAAGATAACAGTGACTATACTTAAGCTTCAACAAACGTCTACAAGAAGTATCCTGTCATAAGTTATCTTATAAGGATCTTGTTACAATGTACATGTACTTTATGTCTATTCAAAAAAGTAACGTTATCTGGATCTCATCTCTTCAGCTGTTATGCTAATTCTACTATGCTCTTCTCAACGTCTTTATGCTAGTTGTGCTTAGACTTCACTTTACGTGTTCTAACTAAAGACTTCCAGCTGCTACTTGTACTATGGTAGTATCATTCTTCAACGGCTACTAACACAATGAGTAGTTTCAAACTTCAACGACAACTTGTACTGTAAGTGGTTTCAAGCTTCAACAAATCTATTTCCAGATTCTATAAATGAAGAAGAATGTATGTGTGTAAGACTTTATACACAAGAATGTGATACCAGAACACATCATTGGAGTTGAGAGATAAATTATGTAAGACAAAGAATTCAATTTAGAGTAACACACAAAAGAAGATGAAATCTAACCAGAAGGGTTATTTTGTGTTAAGAGAGTAGAGCAATACATATTCACATCTAACTAAGAGAGTCAAAAGAAATAACATGTGAATATGGTTTGCATATTAACATAATAGCAAGGCTCAACAAATGAATATAATTTGTACAAAAGAAGAAGATAAAAAGAATGATGAATTCATTCTTATACACTTGGGAGCTACTTAACTTATACCATGCTCCATGTGTAAAACCTTTGTGAATCTACTTAAAAAGGAAGCACACAATTTAACACAAAGGTTAACAAACGATTCTCTGAATAAAAGAATTTGAAGTCTCTAGCTTTCATGCTTGAGCATAAGTTTCCTTTAGTTTGATTAAGCAAGAAATCCTGAACTGAGGTTTAGGCAAGGAAGTCTCAATCTGGAGATTGAGCAGAAGTCTTGGGCAACTGGTCTAGGCAAGGAAGTCTTGAGTAAGAGATTGAGCAAAAATCCTGGAAAGTTAGTCTAGGCAAGGAAGTCTCAATCAGGAGATTGAGCAGAAGTCTTGGACAGTGTGTTTGGGTTGGAAGTCTCAATTTATAGGATTGAGCAGGAAGTCTCTTGCTATAGGGCTTGAACAGAATGTCCAGAACAGATAGTTTAGGCAAGGAAGTCTCTTGGATGTATGTGTGAGTGTCATACCCCAAAATTTTCCCAATATATTTATTCATATTTCAGTCCATCTGACTTTCAAATGCTCAAAGATACACAAGAAGGAAGCATGCAGTCTCTCTCCTAAACAACAACCTCTAAATTAGGGTTTCTGATTTAATCAAGGAATTTGAACTTATGATATCCCAAGTGGATTCCATGATCTCTCATATGATTCAAAGTACCCTCATGCCAAGTTTCAAGCCCTGATTCACATGACTGCTCAGTCAAAAGCTCAAAAAGTCAACAGTCGACCAGTCTGACCTAAAAGTCAACTGTAGTCAAAGTATAGTCAAAATTCCCGATTTTTGGTCAATATCCTTATTTTGGAGTATCATTCATCATTTGATCAAGGATTGATCATGATTCATCAAGGAAAGTTCAGAAATCAACAAAACCTAAAGTTTCTAAATTAGGGATTTTTGACCTAAAGTCAACTAAACTTTGACCAGCCATAACTTCCACATGGAACATCAGAAATTTCCCATCCAAAGCTCATTTTGAAGGAAATTGAATTCTCTACAATTTTGTCTCTCACAAGCCAGGTTCAAAAATTCTTCATTTGAGAGATATGGATCAAAATATTACAGGTCCTTCTAGAAGATCGCAAAAAGCTTTTTTTTGACAGGAGCCATATCTTCAAGATAAAATCATGAAATGCAAAAAGTGTTCCAAAGTGGCTTATAGAGGACATCTTGGGATTTCCAAAAAGTCCTAGATCATCTCCATACGACAAATATCGAATGAGTTATGGCTTGCACAAGTTGGGCAACATCTGAGAAATGCTTGAAACTATAATTGACAAAAATCATGTTCTAAGTATTGGGCCTATGGTTTTGGGTTTCTCACGTGGCAATAAGCTTAAAATTGGCCCATTAACCAATTATCCTTTATTTCTTGATTTTTATTGCATTTTTATTTGAATTAAATCAATTAAATTCAAATAAAATCGAATGAAATTAGGATTAAATGATAAAAGATTGAGAGATTAATTTTTCAATATTTTTTTTATCTAATGTCACTCAGGGGAACCCTAAAATAATCTCATGACATGCTATGGGTTTTATTTCCTTTATTTTTGAATTTATTCATATAAATTCATGATTAAATCAAATAAAGTCATTCAAAATTGTGGGATTAATTTTTAAGATCATAATTGATTCCTAAATATCAAGTAAACGTGGGAGGAAAATATTAGAATGAGGTTGAGTCAACATTAGTAAGATTTTATACAAATAAAATCAAATATTTTCTCAATATTTTTCTCATCAATTACATTGCTTTTTCTCCAAGTTTTTAACCCTAATATGCTCCATTATATATAGGGACAATGCAGCTACCAAAGGACGAAAAAAATTGGCTGCCAAGAGTAGGGTTTAAGGGCTCACAAAACATCTCAAAAACTAGGGCACGAGGGATTCCTCTCTACAGCAAGATTCAATACATCCTAACCATACCACTACACTCCTGGGGAGTTTCTGAGTCGATCTCATCCATTACACAAGTCTGAGACACGTGAGAAATCAACACACGAATAACTCATGGTTTGCTCACTTTCAAAACTCAAACTTCTAAATTCATGGCATATACATGTATTTCATGCGTATATATGTGTTAGTTAGGATGTGTAGATTTGTTTAGACTGTCTTTTCGAAAGCTTTGACGCAGGAACCCGAAGCCACCATGGTTAGGGCATGAGAGGTGATGCCATTCGTTTTCATGGCTACAGATGTTTTTAGAGGAAACTAACCCCACCAATGGACTCAGGAGGTCCAATTTAGGGGGATAGGGTCATTCTATGTTGTTTGTTCATGGTGTTTTGCAGGCTCCAAGATTGTAGGATCGGCCATGGGAAATTGCAACTAATTCCGCAGGTAAATCCGTGGCAATTTTCGCAACAAATACCGCAGGTGTCAAGGTTGAAGAAGGTGAATAGTGACGTTAGAACTGCTGGCTCACGCGTGGAACGGTCACAGCCTCCGATTCGCCAGTCAATAAGTCCAAGTTCTCTCCCCTTCTCTGATTGGATCATCATGCCATTCTGGGGCCCACTTTGACTGTTTGCGTTGAAATTGGGGGTTTGATGATTTCTTTATATTTATTAAATTTAAGTTATAATATATATTGAATGATTATGCAGCTGGATTGGCAAAAAGGGGAAGAGTGCAACTTACAGGTCTTGGGTTCGAGACTGCCTTAAGGGCCATTAATTTTTACTATTGTTTGATCCCTGATCTAGTACACGCAGCTGCAACTATCCACCATTCATCCACACGAAATCACCATTGGATCTCCTGCGAATCCAGATCCAACGCCCTCAGGACGCTCGTCCATGATACTCCCCCAGTGAAGAGTCACACTAGATCCCAGCTAAGTTTTTATTTGTCTTTTTCTTTTTTTTTTACTTTTATTTTTAATACTTATTTCTCTATTTCTTTTCTTTTCTTTTTTTCCTTTTACTATAACTTCTTTTTTTATTTAGTTTTTAACAAAGTAGTTTAAATAATTTTTTATTTAATCGGAAACTCGACTTTTTTTCATAACATTTAAAAATAATTATTTTAACCCTAAATATTGTTATTTTGTATATACTTTAATCGATTAATTAATTAGGTTAAAAATTAATACTTAATGTTTAGATTTGTTAACCTCGACTCATTTATAAATCCTAGAATCTTCAGGTAGGTGTTATCCACTAACGCGTTTTAAGCCTTATAAACCCTTTTGGTCACAATAAGTTTTCTTTTAGGGTTTATAGATCTTTAATCAATTAAGGTTTGTAGATCATTCATACACTAAAAATTATTTTCTTCTGTGCAAATTTTCAGGGTTACCCCAGTATCCTCCGACTACGCGCCGTCAAATCAAAAGCTAAGTTTCTATTTCTTTTCTTCTTTAAAAATATCATTTTAATTTTATTTTGCCTTTTGCCCAAAATAGGGTTTGTCTCGAATAGTCAATGAATCCCTCCTACACTCACCCTATTATTTTTCTTTTAATTTTTAGGGTCGATCGAGGGTTCGAGGAAGATCAAAGCGTTCAAGGATGTTTAAAACTAATTATTGATCCCTCTTATTTTTTCCCGCCTTTTAATTCCCGCCTTTTAATTTCCCCCGCCCCCGCAGGTGTTTATTGTAATAGCGTAGGAAATTTTATTTCTGCCTTTATTTTATTTTAATTGCGTGGTTAGTAATTTAGGGAGTGATAACCATGAATTGAATATAGATCACCTAATTACAAGATAAATGTCATCGAAGTTAACCACATGATTGTGTACCCACACACCTTTAGGGTAATCCCTCTTGTTGCCTTTGTTGCCTGTTGCCTTATAATTATGTTGCCTCTAAGTATGCTAAATAGTCAATGTTGCCTTTAAAGTTATTGAAACTCCCTCGAGGTTGCCTTATAAAAAATATAATGATTGTCCCAATTGCTAAGGTATCCTCGCCTGTTGCCTAAAGGTTAAATGACTATTATATCCTTCCCTTAGACTACCCGCCCTCTTTATGGCAAGGGACAGTCTTATGGCGAACGATATCTCGATGACCCTTCAAACATCCAATTGAAAGACTTCCTGCCCTCTCATGGTACGGATAGACCCTTTCGCCAGAAAGACTAAAAGAACAATTTTTCTAACTTAGGGTAGTTGCTATTAATTGCTTACTCTAAAAGTCAAATTACTTTTCCCACTCTTTTCCAAAATCAAATTCAAAAAGACTACGCTTATTTACAAGCTAAAGTTCTTATTCAAATTTCTATTCACACGCTACTTTCAAACAAATCAAACTTTTTTTGAAAACAAAGTGAGCTAAGCAATTAAGAGCCCATGGAAAACCATGGATGCAAAGGGTGCCTTACACCTTCCCTTTGTATAACTTACCCCCCAAACTCAATCTCTTTTAAAGGCCTTTTTCTGTTCTTTTAGCCTTTCTAAATTGGATAAAATAAAAGTCGGTGGCGACTCTTTCTTACCGCGACATTTCTTTAAAAGTCAGTTCACCGTATTACAGTGAGCAAAGAAATATATTTCTAGTTTGATTGAGCAAATTGTAATCTGAATGATTATAGTGAATATATCTTGTGCTGCAAGGGGACTGAACTATTCTTATTTTTGGAGGAACCATGATATATTGTGTGTCTATTTATTTACTTCTGCATTTAATTATTCCATTATGCACAAAACTCTTAAATCATACTCTGATATGACTTAGTCATTCTGGATAAAGAATCTGATATTGTCTACTCAATTTTGAATCAAGATTCGAAAAGAATAAATCTTTAGCATACACAATTCAACCCACGTTTTGTGTATATTTTTCTCACTTTCAGAGGGTTGCTGAAGAGATATTAAGTTTAAGGGTTACATTAGATAAGATGAAGATTAACCACTTTTGGGCCTCCATGGGTAGGTTATATCTTTTGAATTTAATAGGCCAGCTAACTCTTCCTATCCCATAGGTTTCAAATTCAATGCAAATATCAACTGTAATCCTTATCATAGTCCATGTTATTTCTTAAATCTACCCTCGTGAAGGAGTTTACCTCATATGGATTTTCCATGAAATTGTCATCTAAGTACTCGTGTATGGTTTTCCTGTCATATTTAACTTGTCGCCCTCTTACATAGGATACCCTTGAGGTCATGGTGTCATCGTCTAAGGGTTTAGAATTTGCATAAAACTCTTTTACAATATTAAAATTGATTTCATAATGAGGGTCTGCCAACATATTCCACCCTCTATTATTGAGTTCTTGCGCAAAGTTATAAAAGGCACATGGGTCTTCTAACTGTACTTTTATTTTCACAATCAATTGCCTACTGCTTAATTGGTCATATAGTTCTTTATGATCATGAATCTTGATCATGTTATGATTATGAAGTGTTCATGATGAATCTGTGCATGCCCACCTTTTTCTTCCAATGATTGATGTATTGGGGGCCATTTGTAGGCTTTAAACAACATATATTTTGAAAGTTTTGTTAGATAGCTCAAGGGTATTGTCATACCCCAAAATTTGCCCTCTTATAATTGTCTATGTCATTTTTTTCTAATAATTGATGTAGCGCAATCGGTAAGAATTTGAGAGCAAAAGACGCACGACCGAAAGGTTTGTTATGGATTGACCAAGTGGATGGTACCCCAATTGCTTTTTTGGCCAAAAACCTTTTGGTATTTGGCCAAATCAAGGTTATTCATATTTGGCCAAAAACCTTTTGGTATTTGGCCAAATCAAGGTTATTCATATTTGGCCAAAAACCTTTTGGTATTTGGCCAAATCAGGGTTATTCATATTTGGCCAAAAACCTTTTGGTATTTGGCCAAATCAGGGTTATTCGTAATTTTGTCCATAATTTAATTTTCTAAACCCCAATTCTTTTCTTGTGTTATTATTATTACTATTACTAATATTCTTATTATTATTTTTGCAGGTACCTCCTTTGGCCAAAGAGATCAGGTGTCAATTCTTCCTTACACTTATTTGTTTGCTTCATTGCCCTTGAAAACCTTGGTAAAATCTCTTTTTTAACCATTAACCCTAAAATATATGGATAATTGACATTTACCCCCTACCATTAGGGCGAGTTTTGGTTTTCCGCCCTATTAATTATTTTTTTTGGATTACCCCCTATATTTTTAGGGTACCCCCTAAGCGTGTAAAAAACAGTGAAAACCCAGGGGGTAAATAAAAAAAACAAGTTTACAGGGGGTCCTAGGGGGGTAAATCATAGAACTTTTCATATTTCAAGGGGGTAATCCAAAAAAAATAATTAATAGGGGAGAAAACCAAAACTCGCCCTAATGGCAGGGGGTAACAGTTATTTATCCCTAAAATATATAATAGGTAGATGTTGTCCATTTTCATGAATTAGGGTTAGAATTTTATCACATTCTTTATTTTTAGGCTAATAATTATTTTTAGGCTAATAATTATTTTTAGGCTAATAATTATTTTTGGGCTAATTAATTTATTTTTAGGCTAATTAATTTATTTTTAGGCTAATAATTATTTTTAGGCTAATTAATTTAATTTTAGATTTAATAATTTTAATTAATTTTAGGTTTAATAATTTTAAGTTACTTTTAGGTTTTTTAATCAGGTTTAGCCTTAAACTTCAAAACCCATAGGTAAACCTTGGAATTTATCAATAATGTAAGAGTTGTCTATTAACTGTAGGTTTTAACCCTTAGGTTTTCCCATTAGTTTTTTTAACCCTTAGGTTTCCCCATTAGGTTTTAACCCTTAGGTTTTATTTATTTTTGTGGTAAAACTTGTTTATTTATTTATTTGCCATTTATTTTTGCCTTGCCTATTCTATTAACTGTGGTTAACTTTTCCCCCATTTGGGGTTACCGTTTTATTACGCTTATTATCATTTGCTTAATTTTATATCTGCCCCAAAGCCATGTAATAGTTTAGGGTTTTATTTTGCTGCCTTCAAATTCCTGCCTTTATTTTTCTGCCCTACAGGTGTTTATTGTAATAGCGTAAGACATTTAATTCTGTTTTATTTTCTGCTGTGGTTAGTAATCTTAGGGAGTGCAAGCCTTGTTAAAATGAATTAGCCCACTTATCTACAAGATAAATATCTGAATTTATCCACATGATTGTGCCACATACACACCTTTAGGGTAAACCTTCTCATGCTGCCTGTTGCCTTTTAATTACGATTCTAAAATAGTCAAGTCCCTCGATTCCGAGGATACCTAAAGCAAATGCTGCCTTAATTCATTGAAATCATCATAAGATTTTGTCCCTCGATGCTGCCTCGGAAATAAAGATGATTGTCCAATTGCTAAGGTATCCTCGCCTGTTGCCTAAATGACTATTCTATCCTTCCCTAAAGACTACCTACCCTCTATATGGTAGGGACAGTTTTATGGCGAACGATACTTCCTCGATGACCCTTTACATCCAATGAAAGGACTTCCTACCCTCTTTATATATTGGATAAAATAAAAGTCGGTGACGACTCTTGCTATCCGCAACATTTCTTTAAAGTCAGTTCTCCCACCGTATTACAGGTATACATGAATTTGGCATCCTCATCTCATTGTAAAAAAATTGTATATCATGTTTTGATGTTTTCCCACTATGAAAAACTTATAATTGGCTCAGCGCAAAATATGGTATTTTACTACTAAACAGGGCTTGTAGCTCGCTTAGCACACAAGTTTTCTCTAAAGCATCATATTTTATTATGCAAAATTGGTTCAAATACTCATGCATGTTATGTTGTTCAATGTAATGTTCATGTTAATGATATGCATTGAGGATATCTAAATAAAAATATGTAAATGAGGTGAATACATTGTGTAGCGGTGAAAAACTAAGACTAAGCCATTGGATTACTGAAACTCACCACCGCTCTTTATTGTTTCCAAAGGAAATGGGAAAAGAATGAAGTAAAACTCAAAGAAGTTTTTAAATTAAAACTAATAAAATAAACATAGATCTTAGGTTTCGGGGTTGGTTATGTAAGGGAAAGGTATTAGCACCCCTCACATTTGTAGTACTCTACAGGAACCTCTTTGAAAATATATATTATTTTATTGTTATTATTTTTGTTTTGTGAAATAGAGTGAAATGATGAGAAAAGAGTTTTATTATGCTCGATAAGACATCACATCTTGTGCCTATATACCCCTTTTGTGCAATAGGGAAATCAGAGCATTTGTAGTTCCCCTCTAAAGGAAAATAAAGAGCCAAAGTGGCAAAAATGTTTTTGGGTGCTAAGTTTTACAAATACAAAGCAGGTTTTTAAAATTCTAAGCTTTAAAAACGAAGAGCAAGTTTTTCAAAGGAGCCATGCTTTAAAAATGCAAGGCTAGGGTGGGAATGCTAAGTCTTAGAAATTCAAAGCATGGTTTTAAAAATGGCTAAGCTTTAGAAATGAAAAGAAAAATTTAAAAAGGGGAGTGCTAAACTTTAGAAATGCAAAGAAGAGTGTTGGTGCTAAGTTTAAAAAAATACAAAGCATTAAGTAAATAGAAGGAAAAATAGTGAGTACCTTGAGAATTTTAGTCAATACAATCTCATTCCTTTTGATTTGGTGACATTAGCAATATCAATGAGGAATCAAGCAATCATAGCATACATCTCAAGGAAGCGTCAATAATAAACATATCAAGTAATGTGGGTGAGATATGGTATGTGTATCATGAACACAATCAAAGTATATCAAGCATACACAAAGGTATCAATGTATACAAGTAATCTCAAGTATATAAGGGTTATGAATGCAAGAGAGAACATACCTCAACAGAGCCAAACATCAAAGTCACAATCACATCAAGTATGTATAGGTATGGATGTGTATGATCATATGGACAAGTATATAGACATAAAATTCTCATAGATATATGGTTAATCAACAATGGATCTCAAGTCAATCAAGACAAAGAAGTCTATACAAAGTATATGATAATGACATGTGGATCAAACAAGTATGTACACAAATGATCTAACAAGGTATGATCAAACAAATAAAGATGTACAAGCATCAATCAAAAGGGATCACATTAATATGTATCAAGTATATAAACATAGTAAAGTAAAGACAAACATTTGTTCATGTAAACATCTTTAAGCATGTAAGTTTAAATATCAAAGAGTATACGTAAGTATGAGTATCAAGATACTATCATGGTATTGATGGACACGTAAGTATTAACAAGATATTGCATCAAAAGTAAGGGAAAGTTCCTTAATCAAAATTAGAGTTTTAAATAATAAACAAAGTTTATTCGTTTAAAAGTATACTAAGCCCTAGGTGGAAAACCAATTTAATCATGTTATCAACTTCAAATGAAACTCAATCACAGCATATTATAATCACATAAACACAACTGATCCATTAGGCAACGGGAGCGACCAAAATGATTTCATAAAAGCCCTAAAAGTATATACAAAAGAACTAGGTTTAATTTAAATTAAAAGTATTAAAATAAATATATTTTTATGGATTTTTTAATATATTCTCAAAGTAGAGGGAATAAATAAGGAGTGTGCAAAAAAGAAGGTCAAAATAAATTGATTTGCATATTGAAACAATTGAGAGAAAATTACAAAAATAAAAAACAAGTGATAAAAAGATGGTTTTGTTGGCCGTAGGGGTTGAACCCAGGCCCTCAAGGTTGTAAATTAAAACAAATAACACTAGGTCACGCGATAGTGGTGATAATATAGTGCATTATATTCATTATATTTAAAAACAAGTCAGAAATATATTAAAATAAAAACGTACAAAAGTCTGGGGCAAGTGTGATTTGAATCCCAGACATGTGGGTGAAAGGCGCGCGCTCTTAACCATTGGGGTGGTGATATATCCATTAATTTGGATGCAAAAAATAAATTATATTTAAAACAAAGTTCATAACATCAAATTTTGAACTTCATCTTCAACCTCAAGCATTCATTAATGGCCAAGTTCATACCTCTCTCATTTTTCACCCAAATGCAATGATAAAAACATCAAAGTTGTTCAAAGTTTCAACATGAATTCAACCATGTAAATAACATAAATTTATTTTAATTGTAACTCTTTAATTTCTCAGAAAACATGAAGAACATAAAACTTTGAAACAAAATTAAATAGATCATAACAACAATCAATGGCAAATAGGCTAGGTGTTTAATCCTCACATCAAGGAAAACATAATAGAATCGAGAAATGCTACAAATGATGCTCAAATGATGTAACTTGAAAGTTAAAAAAGTTTACCAATTGGAGAAAGTCCAATGCCCTTTCTACCACTTCTAGATGCAAAGTGATGATTTAAAAAGCTTCCTGGGACCTTCATGAAGCTAAATGAATGCTTAGTTTACTTCAAAAATGCTTAGAATATTATGTCAACTTTGTGTTGCAAATGGAGAAACTTGAAAATGGAGGATAGTGATGGAGGTGTTACAGTTGCAAACTTAAGTGTTCTAAAGCTTCTATATGATGTATATGAAGTGTTTAAATGGTTGGTTTGCAAGTAACTTGAAGGGAACTAAAAAATTTCAAGATTTTGCAAAGTGAGAAAATGAAGCTTTGGTGTGAGGTAGTGAGTTTGAGAATTTTTTTGTGTTTGATTTCAGAGGAAAGTGCCTCTATTTATAGGCATAAAATCTGGTTTGTGAGTGAAGGAATTGGTTCATTTGGAGTTACCAATCTCAAGTTAACTTAGTTGGCTTGTAAATGAAGTAACATGGAAAGATGGAGTTCCAATGCCTTGCATGCTTGATTCATGGACAATATGGAAGCCTTTTATGAGTTTTAGAATGTTCCTTCTTGGTGTTAATATGTTTTGTGATCAGAAGCAAACAAGTATGGGCCCAATGCTTAAAGTTTGTATTAAAGCTACTTTTCAAGTATGGCAATGGTGCCTTTAGAGAAAAAATGGAATGATTTGATGGAAAAACCCTTAAACAATTGGATAATGCTTCAATTAATGGTGTAAATATTAGATTATGTGAAGATTTTGGGGTAATGTATGTCTGCAAATTGGTTAGTAGAGAAATGGCTAGAGGTTTGCAACTTGGTTGAACATGGAAATGGACCTCAAGAACAACTTCATGGTGCCATCTTTACAAATTCGATTCTCCTTGCTCAAGTATGATAATTTCATGCTCTTGGACTTTTTGGAAATTTGAGATTACATACTTCAACTTTCATGTTGGTTGCTTGAATAATTTCAACTTGGATCATGGAGAAAAATGCCTACCAACTTTGGAAAAAAATTTGTTCTAACACTTCATAAGTGTTGGAAAATTTTAACAACTTTGAGAAGCCAATTTGATCACTACATAACTTTCAATCCATTCATTCTTTGGAACCCATCTCCTATGATAAATTTATTGTATGAAAGATGATCTTCAGTTTGATCTTTTGGGCATGAGAATTGGTGGCTTGATAAAAAAGTTCCAAGCCTTCAAAGTGGGTTATGAAACCCTAAATCCATCTTTTGAAACTTTTGATCAATTTTCTTGATTAAACTTGATCAAATGGTTTCATTAGTCATATTTTCATGATCCTTGACCTTGAAATTCTATGTTTGACCAAAAATCTCAAAAGTCAAAGTTGATTCCTAAACAATTGACTTTTTACCAATTGAATTACAATCTTTCCAATACCAATGAATCAAGATCCTATAGCCAAATGAATTATATGAGTTAGCTATAATAAAGTACTTGAGGTCCTTGAATCATGTTTTAAGCCAAAAGATCATGCTTTCACCAAAAGTCAACCTTTCCAATGAATTAGGTAAAAACCCTAATTTATGTACCAGATGAATTTGAAAGTTGATGATATTGAATTGAAGCATACTTGTTCTTGAATATTGATAAATGAAATCACTTGAGCATATGCGAAGCTTCATTCCCTTTGTTAGTCACAAAAACCTGACTTCTTGAACTCATTTATCCAATACACCTACCTTGTGAAAGAAGCAATTGTATCTTTGAGGTTAGTGATGATACATGGATGATCTTTATATGAGATGAATGATTGTGATGATTATGATCAAAATATTTTAAATTCAATGCAAATGAAGTGGGATCTTAGGGTCAAAATTTGGTATATGACACATTGTCATACCTGATTTTTCCTTGAAGTTTGAAGATAAAATGTGTGAGGATGTTTGAGTGTGTGCAAAGTGAATAAAAGTTTATTTTTTCTCAAAGTGTTTTTGGTATCCTTTTGCAATAAATATTTGTACAATTATTCATGCAAATAGTTCTAGAATGTTTTGAGTGTTTTAAGTTTCTAAACTTAATAATTAATGCTCCTCAATAAATTTCTAGTAAAGCGAGCTTACACCTAGCTAAGTAAGAATTATCTTGGTATTTTTGCACCAGGCATCGTAATCGAGTGTTGGCATGTTCTAATGTGCACTTAGCGAGATGCATTGAATTCTTAGTTACATCTATGGATCTATGTGCTTGCAGGTAACAATCAAGTTTGCATGATAACAACACATCTACAAACATGAAGTACTCAAAGTCAACTGTCAACAAACACGAAGTTCTCAAAGTCAACTGTCAACAAACATGAAGTGCTCAAAATCAACTGTTAACAAACATGAAGAGCTCAAAGTCAATTAATAACACAACAAAAGTACTAAAAATCTCTTCAAAAAGGAAAAATGTGGAAGCTCTCTAGGGCTTGTCAGTCAGTCAGAGTGAACCAAGCATTGTAAAAATAAAATAATAGCTTAAAAATACTAAGGCAACTCACACACACACACACACACACACACACACACTAAAAACTTTTTCCAAAAATAAAAAACATTTAAAAATGACCTGGAAGAAGTGCCAAATAAGTTAGAAACTCTGGAAATGACAAGAGGAAATTTTTTGTCTCATTAAATCGATTAAAACCTTGGTCTAATCAATTAGAAAAGCTCAAACTTACACCACAAGACATTTCTACAACTCCTAAACGATTGGCAACAAATCTATATCACAACCTTTCATTTTGAGAATCATAATAGGCATATTAATTTACACTAATCGATTAAATAGTTAATGAGGCGCATGGATTATTTCCTTATTGAGTTATTTCAACTACTATATAAATGGGTGACTTCCACACTTGAAATCACGCCACTTTCCAACTTTTTCATATTTGTTTGGAATTTATTTTCCTAAGTTCTCTCCTTCTCCCTCTAGAAATTTTCTTTCTTCACTTTTGGTTGCGCTAATGCTTTGGAGTGAAGTTTTATTTGTGAGGAGAATATGATTTTGTAAGTGATAAGTGTCAAATTCTAGTTATTTTTGTATATTGTTTTACGATACTTAGCGACTCTTTTTCCTCAACTTGTGCGTGAATGCGTATGTTTTTGTTATATTTTTACATATTGTGTATTATTTGAGTTTTTGATTCAGTTATGCACCGTTTGATCGTTCTTCATTCATTTTATAGGTATTGATGCATATCGGAGCCTCGAGCAATAAATTAACAAAGACATGACTTAAAAAATGCAATTTTGGAAGAAAATAATGAATGAAGCCGCTAAGCCCAATCTGAAGCACGCTACGACATTTATTCTTTGGCAGAGCTGAAATTTCGAGCCCGCTAAGCCCACTCAGCTGGCTTTTTGCGATCCTGCTTAGCCCTCTCGGCTGGCTTAACCCAGTCTCCTGTTTCAGCATAGATGTTTTAGATATTTTTGAGCCCGCTAAGCCTGCTCAGTTGGCTTAGCACGATTCTTCTTAGCCATCTCAGCTGGCTTAGTTTGGTCTGCTGTATTTTCTTTTTGTATAAGTAAATTCTTTCATAGTTTTAGGTTATGGTTTTGGGGATTTTCTTACATAACTCCATCAAAACATTCCTTTGGATAGAGAGGCTTAGAAACAAAATTAGAGCTTGCATATGCACGATCCGGAGTCAGATTTTTCATCAATCAGAGCTAACAACGCGGGAGATGTTTGATTCTTCTTCATTATTCTCTATGTATTTCTCTATTTATTGGATTTTGTTTGTAAGCTTACTCTGAACCTATGTATATTTGTTGATTATGGTGTTGTATAAGCTTTACAAATCAATCTTGATGTTTTCCTTAATTTTTTTGCTTTGTGTTTGGATTTGTGTTGTTATAGACATATAACTCACAAATTTTGATTAGAGATGAATATCTATTAGTTTCTAGATTCTAGAGATAAATTTAGAACTCATATTCATTATGAGTATTAAAGCTTAATTCTTCCATGTTTTTGTTTCACGCAAGACATCGCGGACGCGAGAATTCGGTAATTCTCGCAATTTGGGTTAGACATAACCTTGATTATGATACGTCTCGTAGGTGTTACAAAAATGGACACTGATGTGAGAGATGCATGAGGATTTTGACGAGTATTGTAGGTTGAGTACAACTGATAGATAGGTTTAAGTTTGTGACTTGTAGTGTATATTCATGCCTGATAAGTTATTCTCTCCGAAGAATGTATTTATTTTCTTGTTAATACCTTTTAATTCAAACCCATTTTAACCTAAGCTTAGAACCACGAAAAATGTTGAATGGAATTCTTTCCCTCACACTATTCCCTATGGATAGGATAAAACCTGGAATACTTCCTGTTAGAGAAATGCTAGCAACACTCTCTTTTCAACACTCTCTCTAACACTCACTTTTTTATTGGTTGAAACATGTGTGGATCCTACCACTTTAGGTGGGATCCATTTCCAAAGTGAGGGACCCACACATGTTTCAACCAATAAAAAAGTGAGTGCTAGAGAGAGTGTTTAAAAGAGAATGTTGCGAGCACTCCTCTTCCTATTAATATATACCTTTTAATTTAAACCCATTTTAACCTAAGCTTAGAACCACAGAAAATTTTGAATGGAATTCTTTCGCTCACACTATTCCTTATGGATACGATAAAACCCGAAATACTTCCAATCTTTTGCTCGTAACTTTACTGCGTCAATAAAATGGTGATGTTGCTGGGGTATGGTGTTTTGATATTGAATTACGTCGCAATACTTTCTATGGTTTTAAGTTTTGTATATATCATATATATATATATTGTATATGTTAACTTGCATATGTTTACATATGAGTAAACGTTGTTTGGTGAATGTTGGCTAAAGAAGTTGAAATTGGACTAATTTTTAGATTCAAATCTTCACTTCACAACTTGTATCCAACATTCACCTCTTTTTTAGTATATTTATAGTGTCAAGTTTGTTTTCATACTTGTATATTTGTGTTTTCTTTTATGTTCTTGAGAGTGTTGTATATATTTGTACCCGTAACGTTTGTTAAGTGTTTAAGTTAGGTCATTTTCTTTAGGTTGTGCGTTGACACGTCATTATGGCATGATGAGAGGAAATTACTATCCGTGCACAATAAAGGCGTCGAGCTAACAACATAAAACAAGCGCTTGTTGGGAGGAACCCCAACGGTTGTAAGTTTTGTTTTTATGTTTTGTAACTGAGTTGTGTAGGTGATTTAGTGGAGGTTGTGCTTGAAAGATCATATCTAAATTTGATTTTTATGCGCTTTCTTGATGCCGCTTAGCGCGGTCTAGCCCGCTTAGCGTGCTCAGGATTTCTGCACCAACTCCTTGGTTTGTGCTGAGAAGTCAGATGCTGTTTAGATTTTTCAACATTTTCCTGCACCCTTTTTGCGTAGTGGAGCCTGCTTAGCGTGCCCATGTTTTTCTGCGGCTGCTTAGCACGCTTTGGCCGGCTTAGCACGCTATGCTCTGTTGCACTGGTATTTTTGCTTCACGTGGCCTTCCTTTTTCCCACTTTCACCAAGGCTATTTATTAGTAGATAATAATATTATTTTTCTAATTCTTTTGTTGGTTGTTTGTCGTTCAAATTTTGGTTTGTTAGCTTGGGATTTTTGAGGTGATTTTCTAAGTTTGAGTGTTTTAACTTGTGGATGTATGGTAATGATATTGTTTTTGAAGTTGAATCATTCAAGGTACTCGTTTATTGCTTTCTATAGCATAACATGTTTACAAAACTTTTCATTCGTATAATTACCATGCCATTCATTCTTTCACATTACTTGTTTTTTTAATTGAATCACTTTAGTTCCCACCCCCAAATGTGAGGAAGCTTTCCATTGTTCATATATGTTGGACGTCACAATTTTTGTTTTAATTATTATGCTTAATCTTTTATTTAT
The DNA here is from genome assembly GCF_029867415.1 of Vicia villosa. Classification (NCBI taxonomy): domain Eukaryota; kingdom Viridiplantae; phylum Streptophyta; class Magnoliopsida; order Fabales; family Fabaceae; genus Vicia; species Vicia villosa. The sequence goes on from NC_081180.1 coordinate 151,411,406, forward strand.
GTTGACTGTATGAAAGCATGAAAAGGATCAAGGCATTTGTTTCATTTTAAGCACAACCACCATAGTCAAATAGTCAATTTACCTTGTGAGTGTGTGAGTATTTGTTAACCCTTTTAAGCCTTTTTGTCAATATCCATGTTTCATTTGAACTTGATGCTTGTCTATGAGTATTTATTTCTTCTTTTTACATGGATTTTGATATTTGTTTTCTTGAACCCTCAACCATGATTTTTGGTTTGAATTGTTACCTTGCCTTAGAAAGTAAGGAGTATTCACACTTTGATGTTAGTTGAATTCAAGTTGGGGGGGAGAAATGTTTACTTTCATATTGGTTGATTGCTATGAGATTGAAAAAGAAAAGAAAAAGAAAGAAAAAAGAGAAAAGTTTTGAAAAAAAGAAAGAAAGAGAAAGAGTATCAAATAATTATGCTTAATAAGTATTGTGTTTCGTACAACACTTGGAAAGGTAGAAGAAGTTTGATTGAGATTTTGGCGCTTGAAACTTTGTGGATTGATCACTCCCTTAGGCTTAGGAAAGTTTTTGTTTCAATTAGCTTTAGCAATCGCCCCTTGTTTGTTAACCAAGCCACATTACAACCTTGAAAAGTCCTTGTGATTCTCGCTTTTATGTTTTCAATATGATTTTTGGATTAATGCATAATTTAGTCTTTTGTTTGCAAGATTGTTGGATGAGTGTCAAAATCCCTCACTTTTGTGTGTTTTTCATTCGTCGATGAATTTTTTCTATGTGTGATTTATGATTGAGCTTATATTGTTTTAGATTGTTTGGTATGATTTTCGTACTTAGGATTCGTTTTGTTTACATGTTGTCGTTGTAGGATCGTGGTGAGTGTTACGTTATTTGTGTATTTTTGTGTTGGAACCATACATTTATTTTTTATTTTTCGAAACTTCTTGATTCATGATTCTTTGATTTATTACTTTTGATTCTTTGAGTTGATTGATTTTTGTTTTAGGAAAAACAAGTTTAAGTTGGGGAGAGTTTGATAAATGCCATATTGTTGTTATTTTTTTATATAGTTTTACGGCACTTATCGATTCTTTTTCCTCAACTTGTGCATGAATACGTACGTTTTCGTTATATATATATATATATACACACATATACATATTGTGTATTATTTGAGTTTTTGATTCATTTATGTACTGTTTGATCATTTTTCATTCATTTTATAGGTATTTGTGCATATTGGAGCCTCGAGTAATTAAGGGTCCAAGATACAATTTCACAATTACAATTTTGGAAGAAAATAATGATTGAGGCCGCTAAGCCCAATCTGCAGCGCACTAGAACATTAATTCTTTGACAGAGGTAGAGCTGAATTTTTGAGCCCGCTAAGCCTGCTCAACTGGCTTAGTGTGGTTCCGCTTATCCCGCTCAGCTGGCTTAGCCTGATCCCTATTTCAGTATAGATATTTTAGATATTTTAGAGCCCTACTCCATCAAAACATTCCTTTGGATAGAGAGGCTTAGAAACAAAATTAAAGCTTTTATATGGACTCCGAAGCCAAATTTCTCATCAATCGAAGTTGACAACCCAGGAGATTTTTGGTTCTTCTTCATTATTCTCTATGTATTTCTCTATTTGTTGGATATTTTTTGTAAGCTTACTCTAAACCTATGTATATTTTTTGATTATGGTGTTGTGTAAAGTTTGCTTTTCAAATCAATCTTGATGCTTTCCTTAATCTTTTTGCTTTATGTTTGGATTTGTGTTGTTATAGACATATACCTCACAAATTTTGTAGGGATAGATAATTATTAGTTTCCAGAGATAGATTTAGAGCTACTATTCATTGTGGGTATCGGATTTCAATGCTTTTGTGTTGTTATTTCGTGCGAGACATCACTGAAGCGAGAATATAATTGTTCGCACAATTTGGGTTAGACATAACCTTGGTTGTGATACGTCTTGTTTGTGTTACACAAATAGAAACTGATGTAAGACATACATGATGATCTTGATGAGTATTATAGGTTGAGTACAATTGATCGATATGTATTTCTCTATGTATTTTTGGTTCTTCTTCAGTCTTCTCTATGTATTTCTCTATTTGTTGGATATTGTTTGTAAGCTTACTCTAAACCTATGTATATTTTTTGATTATGGTGTTGTGTAAAATTTGCTTTACAAATCAATCTTGATGCTTTCCTTAATCTTTTTGCTTTATGTTTGGATTTGTGTTGTTATAGACATATACCTTACAAATTTTGTAGGGATAGATAATTATTAGTTTCTAGAGATAGATTTAGAGCTACTATTCACTGTGGGTATCAGATTTTAATGCTTTTGTGTTGTTATTTTGTGCGAGACATCGCTGAAGCGAGAATATAATTGTTCGCACAATTTGGGTTAGACATAACCTTGGTTGTGATACGTCTTGTTGGTGTTACACAAATAGAAACTGATGTAAGACATACATGATGATCTTGATGAGTATTATAGGTTGAGTACAATTAATCGATAGGTTTAAGTTTGTGATGAGTAGTGTATATTCATTCCTGATAAGTTATTCTCTCCGAAGAATGTATTTATTTTCCTATTAATATATTTTAGTTTAAATGGGATTTAACCTAAGCTCAGAACCGTGAAAAATGTTGAATGTCATTCTTTCCATCGCACTATTCCCTGTGGATACGATAAAACCCAAAATACTTCCAATTTTTTGTTAGAACAAGATTAAGAATCTATGTTTAAAATTTGGTTTTGATGATATCGAACATATATTTTGTGAGTAACAATTTTATTACTAATGGTTTCATTTAGTGTGCAGATACTATGCTATAAGTCTTATACATGATTCATAAGAAAAAGAGTACAATGACTACATCAGAAATTGGCTCAGATATGAAATCAAGCATTCAAAAGATTGACGAAGCTAAACATCATTCATTAGATGTTCTGATTAAGAATACATCAAACAAGCCAAGATCAGCAAATCAGAAGTAAAGAAACAACGATGAAGAACAAGACCATTCAGAAGGATATGCAACAACAACAGTATCACAAGAAGCTAGAATCCAGCAAGACAATCTTCAAAGAGTTAAACAGCAATATCAAAGCTCACATATAACAAGCAAAGAATCATAAAGTACATCAAAAGAATCAAAAGAAGAATAAATATCAATATGGATTAAGATCCGTTACAGTAAGAAGATCACATGAACAGAAGATCAGAAGTTCTGATAGAGTAATGCAGTGACATACAAAATGTAAACAAAAAAAGAGTCACTCATGAACCAATGAAGAATCTACAGCTCAGCATACAAATTGGATAAAATACAAAGCTTAGAATCAAATGGGAAGCAGTTAGAAACATCATCATAAGCAAAACAGTTACAACATTAATTGGAACAACTCCCAAGGTTGATTAAAGAAGTAAGCCACATGCAGCGCGTTGGAAAGACAAGCTTAACCAAAGAAGCACGCTATCAACTGTAATCATCATGTTGAGGATAAGGTTCTGCCAAGAACAACACATGTTACAAAAGGCTCAATCTAGACGAAGCATTAAAAGCAACATTCAAACAAATCTCAACTGCTAGATTCCAACGGTAACATACCAAGCTCTATAAATAGATCAAATTTTAGATTTTAAGGTACGCTTCCATGTATGCATCTGAGTATGCATCCAGAGTGAGCATCAAAGTATGTATCCAGGATACATCTACAGAGTGAAGAACAATAAATATCTTAGGAGAAAATTTGTAGTGAGAAACTGAGCATGACAGTATAAAAGAAGAAATGTTGAAGTCATGCATCAGAAGTTACACAAGAGGCAACTTACACAAAGTGTATGATGAATTAAATGTTGAAATACACATCACATGCCTACAAGAAGAATCTCAGAAGATGAAGAAGAAGAAAACTTGTTGTTAAGCAGTATCCTCTAATGGAGTTAGAAGATATCCAAGAATACTTGATCATGTGGATAAATGATCATATTGAAAAACAAAGGAAACTGAAGACACTGAGTTGTTTCTCGTTGAGTGTTTCACGTTTACTGATGTTGATCAATGTGTCATCAGTTGTAACAAGCTTTAAGATCAGTATTGAAGAAGGAGAAGCTGAATATCAATGTGAAGAAGCAATTCACTATAGATGTTGCTCTAAATCTGCTTTCAAAAGATAATTTGAAGAAGCAACTCAAAATAGAGCTGATGCTCTGAATCTGCTTGAAGAAGATGAAGATCAAATCAGAAGCAATCAACAATAGAGTTGTTGCTCTAAATCAGCTTAAGAAGATTTGAAGATGAAGATCATGACAAGAAGCAATCAACATATGAGTTGTTGCTCCATATCTGCTTTCAGAAGAAGAAGATCTCATCCAGAAGTTCAAGAATAGAAGACTACAAGATTATGCATTATTCTTGTAATAAATTGTAAAACACATAGAGTATTTGCTCGAAGTGTGTTATATCTTAGGAAACTTCTGATAGATTGTTTAGACTCCAGAAGTGACTTCTAGTCAGTGAGTCATAAACATATGTACTTAAAATAGGAGAAAATCTGCTTGTATGAGAAGCACTCATGTAATCTTCATAAGATGCCTTGAGCGACCAAGTTAAGGTCAGAAGCTTGAGAGGACAGTGGTTGCGGTTATTGTGGAAATTCTCTTGGAGACCAAGTAATGGTTAGAAGTCCAGGAGTGTCATACCCTAATTTTTGACCCCCCTGAGATGACATATCTTCAGGATTTTTTTATCAGGTCAAGACAAGTACCCAGAGCAGTCATTTCTCCATCTGATACCTAATCGAGGATGCTCAAAGACAAGAAAGCTCAGGCAAAGGATCAATCAATACAAAGACTGGTCTCTAATACAATCATGGGGCTCAAAAACTTCACTTTTCTCATCTATGATTGATTAGACATCCAGTCATATGAGTACAGGTTTACTCAGGTCACCAGACTAGGGTTTTGAGCCTATCAAGGACTGAAATCAGGGATCACATTTGGGAAACCCTAAAAAGCCCCAGGGAACCATTCAAAGACATCAATCATCTTCAAATAACTCATATTACAAGATCTACTGGACATCACACTTCAATTCAAAGTCTACAGTCATTATTTTCACATGGTCGACAAATTAGGGTTTTGACCTAATTCACCAAGATAGTTGACTTTTAATCAGGGCATGAATCCAAAACTCAAGACATGATTCAAGAATCTCTACTACCTCAATATAATCCATTTACATCATTCATTTGAGGAAAAGATCTTGTTTCTACACAAAAGCCCAAAAATTCACTTTGTCAGGAAAAAGTCAACTGTGAAGGATCATCATTGACTTTTAAGGTTTTTGGTCAAAAAAATGACTTTCAAAGATCAATATCATCAATATATGGATGTCAAAGTCATTTGGCCAAAGAAATTCAAAGAAATTCATCAAGGAGCGAAAAGTCGGGAATTAGGGTTTTGGAAGGCATGGTGAGAACTCAAAATTTCACCTACACAACTCAAAAAACTTCCAACATGAAAGTTGTAGATCTTGCAAAATAAAACAACATCTTACAAAGGAACTTTTTTCAAAAGATCAACCATTTATGAAGTTTTGGAAATTTTGAAGTTTAGGTCATAAACACTTAGAAATTTTTCTAAGTGTTTTAACCTAGTTTTCATCCAACTTTGGGCTCATTTTTCACAAATTTCCCAAATGATTCTGAAGAAGACATAAACTAATGAATTGAAGTAGATGTTTAGGGCTTTCCAAATTGTGTTCAACCTTCTCCAAATTCAATTTGAGCTAAGAGTTATGCTTGTTCAAAGTTGGCCTCATGAAGTAAAATTATAGGTCATGTGCAAATTGGACTTTGCAAATTTTGTGCAAATAGCCTCTCTTATGGATGCTACACGACCCATAACACATCTGAAACCATGCCATACATCCATTTTCATCATTGCATAAGGATTAGAGAAGATTCCAAAAACAAAGGCATGTGATTATGTAATGATTGCATTTTTGAATTTATGACAAATTGGTGATTCATCAAAGGAATCTTCTCCCAACCAATTGGAGCTCATTTCTGCAGCAATTTGGTCCCCTAAGATCAAGCAAAACCGATGGCTAGGGAGTGGTATCAAAGAGCTCATCATTGCACTTGGGATATTCTTTGAATTTCTTCATGGCTAAGAAACCAAACTCACTACACTAAGCAAGCTTACCATACTCAATTGCTCTGAATCAATTGCCTATAAATAGGGGCCTCTTTCTCATTCAGAAAATACACCAAAGCAACCATATTACTTGCTTTCTCTTTCTCTTCTCTTGTTCATTGTTTTTCAAAGTTCTTTGGCAAGAAGAATCGATTTCTTCAAACCAGAGCTTATCTTTGGGAAGTGAGCATTCTAACATCTCAAGGGAGGTCATTTGAGGTGATCCAAGCACCTGGATCACTTCTGTAAGTGGAGGAACACCATTGTTGCTCTCACTTTGGAGCATTTGCAGTTGGAGGTCCATGGAGTGATTCAGGAGGTTTCAAGCCAAGCCAATCATCCAGACACACTCCTCAGGTCATAGTGAAGCTAACCAGATGGCTGCAGCTCATCTGTAACTCCAAATTTAACAACCTCCATGTTCACTTGAAGCTGAAATCGAGGGAGGTCCATAGAACAATTCAGAAGGATTCAGGCTACAATAAGCATCCAGTTAGCATCATTGAGTCTCAGGGAAGCTATTGAGATCATTCATTCAAGCTCAGTTGCTCTCAATCATCCTCACGACCTTCAGTTTCAGAGGTAAGTTTCTGAACTCCCTCTCTTTAATTTAAGTACTCTTTGTGAAATAGCTCGATTCTATCTTGTTCAGCATCATCAGAGGATTGAAAACCCTCTATCATCATCCATTTATCTTTCAGTATAGTCATTTAATTTAATTTTGAAATTTTAGGGTTCTTCACGATTTCTGGTAAATTAGTTAGATGTAGTTAATGATAGTTCATGTTAGTTACATATTTAGAATCGTGAGTGAATTTAGAGCAAGTTTCATGTTTACATCATTGCAAATGGTTGAGAAACGAGTGAGTTCAGAAATTCAAAATCATGGAGCTTGAGGTTGAAGACGAAGATGGTGGTGGCGCGCAAATTTGAATTCTCAGGGGAGAGTTTATTTTATTTTGAATGGTATGCGTATTATTAACGACTGAACAACTTGCCCTAGTGGCCACACATGCGCTCTTAGTCTCCTCATGCCACAAGTCTGGGGTTCGAATCCCCCTCGCCCCAGACTTTTTGTTCCTTTTATTTTTTCATGGTTTTACTACTTGTTTGAAAATATAATGAATTGAATGCAAGTTACTAACACTGAGCGCGCGCTGGCCCAGTGGTTTGGTTTTGGGTATGTGACCTAAAGGGCGTGAGTTCAACCCCTCTAGGTGACAAAATCATATTTTTTATCACTTTTCACACTAAATTTCTTCACAACTTCACACAATTATTTAACCTATCAAATTAAATCATTTTCACTTCATTTTTCACACACTTGTTATTTAATATACCTATTTTATGTATAATCAAAAAAATCATAAAAATATTATTTAATTCATGTATTTTTATTAGGTATAAAATAGTATGTTTTAAGTGTTTTATTAAATACTTTAAATATATGTTTCCATTTTGTTTTAACCTAATTATTTGTGTGAATAATTTTATGATAAAACCCTAATTGTTTAGGTCTTAATTAAGTAAAAATCTTTATTTTTACTTTAATTAAGTTGACTTTTGTCAATTCTCAAAACTGTTTTCAATCTCTGATTAAATCAAATGATTAAGGTTTTCAAACAACAACACCTCATATCATTCCAAATCATTTTCAAATTTCTGTTATAACCAGTACTGTAAAGTACTGGGCCTCTAATAGAGTGTAAGTCCCAAAAACCTTCTCTTCTTAGCTTGTTTTCAAAACTGTATTTTCAAAATCTTCTTTCTGTTTTCAAAAACATTCTTCTGGTATTTGAAGGGCATTATTCCCGGTGAAACTCTTCAGATACCTATGTGACCTTTGTCCATCTTCACTTCTTCTGTTTTCAAAAACCATTAACTGTTTATCATATATACTCAACTGTTATCAACAAAACAACAAAAATACTGTTGAGGCTCTGTACATACTTCTTCAATGGCCTCCACTCCATCCAGGTTAGGCTTTACAAGCTTTCAATTTACAGTCTTTGTTTAAATTACTGTCAAATATAAACTGTGCATATATTAGTTTAGAACTGCGTTTGAGTATAAACCTTAGGACAGCTAAACTATATATATATATTATAGGAATATGGCCTAGGATTGAGAATGTCTTCCCGGTGAAGGCTCTTTCCTAATTAGAGATCTGTAGTTCAAACCCCCAAGATGAATTATTCCCGGTGAAACATCTTGGCAAAAACCTTAGAATCCAAAAATAATAGGACACATCCACCCCAAAGAGGAATTATTCCCGGTGAAACCTCTTACCCATTTGCTTAGAGCCAAAATAAGTTCAAAACTACATAGCTTTCTCTTGTGCTATAACAAGGACCCTCGATTAGCCTCCTCTTGGGCTTTGTACAAGGACCCACAGGCTTCTTAAAAGCATTTCCAGCTTCCTCTTGAGCTTGTATACAAGGACCCATCAGGTTTCTTATAAACATAGGAACAGGTCTCTAGTCACCTTCTAGCCTACCCTGGTGAGTTTCTTCCAATTTAAACCAGACTTTAAACAAGCTAAGTTTGTCTCAATTTTGCATTGAGTACATTTTTGGAATGAGAGACATGGACAGTCTCTGTCACCCTTATCTTCATCAATCTTTCTTAACAGAGTCTAGGATCCATGTTTGATCATCCTCAGCATTGAGTCAGCCTTCATCTTGGGCTTTAAACAAGAAGTCTCACTAGGTAATCTTTCTGCCATTCATATTAACAAAAATCCCTGGAAAGGGTTAGCCTCCAAAGTCAATTTAAAATCAATCCATCATTTCAATAAAACCCCTGGAAAGGGTTAGCCTCCAACATCTGTCTAAATAAAATCCCTGGAAAGGGTTAGCTTCCACACATTCCTTCATTCTAAAATGTCAAAACCCCTGGAAAGGGTTAGCCTCCAAAATTAATTAATAAATAATTTCATTCTCTTAGGAGACAATTTCCCCAAAGAGTCAAAATCCCTGGAAAGGGTCAGCCTCCAAAAAACATGATAAAGTCAGTCTTTTAACAGACAAATTCACCAGCTGAGTCAAAATCCCTGGAAAAGGTTGGCTACCAAAGAAAAACAGTCTTTTAATAAATAAAACCTCTTCAGTAGAGTCAAAACCAACAAAAACAGTTAGCCACAACCTTGGGCTTCATACAAGGCACCCAAACAATAAAACTCCCCTGTCAAGAGTCAGCCTCAACCTTGGGCATTGTACAAGGCAGATAATAGAGTCCCCCCAGTGAGTCCTTCATCACTCAGTAGCCACAACCTTGGGCTTTGTAAAAGGCAGATAAACCATATCTTTCATGTGTCAAAGATTCCTAACACTTAGGATCTTTCCCCATATAGTCATCCATACTTAAATTCATTTAAGAGTCCGCCACAACCTTGGGCTTTGTACAAGGCAGAAAATAATGTTTTCCCCCTAGCTAGAGTCAGCCACAACCTTGGGCTTTGTACAAGGCACATAAAATAGAGTCATTCATTCAATTATCCTCAACAGTTAGCCACAACCTTGGGCTTTGTACAAGGCATACAAAATAGAGTCTCCTTAAGTAGAGTCAGCCTCAATTCCGGGCTTTGTACAGAACACCAAAAATACCCTGTAATTAATCCCCAATGGAGTCATCTCCCAGAGTCAATAATATCAATTAATCAATCAAAAAGCCTCAAGCTTGGGCCTCATACAAGCCAGCTAAAGTCAAATCTTTTATACAGTAGATAGACATAGCTTATCTCTATAGAGAGATATTTTTACTACTCTACCACATTCAAACAAACAAACATTTCAATTTCAATTTCAATCAAAGTCTCCCATTTAGGACTCTGAAAGACATGCTCTGGCACATCCCCAGACTTGTACACTTTCCCTAATTTGGACGAGCATCTTTCTTTCATTTAAGAGGCATCTGACTGGCATACTTGCACACACACAAGTAAGGTCCCCCTCTTGAATGAAATGAATCCAGTTATTCTGTCACTCTTTCAAAATGTTTGTGGTAGAATAGTACAAATACCTCTCTGTAGAGATGATTTCATGTCTCTTTACTGTAAACAGAGATTTAATTCCAAGCTTCAACCTTGAGCTTTAAGCAAGGCACCAAAAACATTAATTTCCCTAGTTAGTTCCCCGAACTACATTAAGCTCTGACTTCCACTAGGGATATGTAGGCATGAGGTTCACAAGGAATCTCAGCGAGCTAATAAAATACCAAAAAATAGTCAGTCTGTCTATCTGTCTGTCTCTTCAAATCAATTCAATTCTCTCTCCTAACACAAAGGAGAAACTTTCCCAATCATTAGCAGCAAACACAATCACAATGACACAGAGAAGGTTCCTGTAGAGTACTACAGATATGTAGGGTGTTTAAACACTTCCCTATGTATAACCGACTTCCCGGACTCCAGAATTTCTAGTCTAGGTGTAAATCCCCACACTTAGCAAACTCCTAGGGTTTAGTTGAGATCTTTTTTTCCCTTTCCTACTCGTAGGACAAATAAGAAAGTTCGTGTGATATCGTAGGAAGAACTGAAATAAAATTCATCCCACCACGGGCGCATTCTCCTTCCAAATTTCGCGTGAAGGGTTTAGCGTGCCGTCCTCCCAAGTGAAACGGGGAGGTAAAAGAAAACGACACCACAGAAAAATGGCGACTCTGCTGGGGATATAAGTGTTCAAAACCTTGGTTTTTCATCCAAACCAATGGTTGACCTGTTGCTGGTCCAGCCCCAATGAGGAATTAGGGATGCCAAATTCCCCCTCAAACAAGAGAGGTCCTGCCTAACCTCTGTGTCATTTCATGTGTTTGCTGCATTTATATTTGTTTACTTTGTTTATTCTGTATCGGGAAAGGGCTTGATTCCCCCTTGTGGTGAGAAATCCTATACCCGGATTTGAGTGCAACATAAGATAGGATGGAGGATGTCTTCCCGGTGAAGGCCCTCTAATCTTGGTTTCCAAGTCTACTCTTGGGATTTGCCTGGCTGGTTGTGATTAACTGCGCCACTGCATTCCGAGACTGATTTGTACCAGGAGGACCTAGAAACACATTAACCCCACTTAAAGCCTTTTTTAGGACGTAGAGCGGTGATTACGGAAGTAATTGTCACGCAGATACTACACTCAGAGAAAACTCTCTTATAGATACCAATCAACGTATCTTTAAGGTTGAGCAAAAACTCTGAGATCCCTAGAACCCGTTCTACAGGTACAAAAATCCTTAACCTTAGTTTACCATTGGGGGCGGGAGATTGCGTTTTGACTTCATGACCACTATACCCTTCAACGCCATGTTTGTTTAAAACTCTTGTGTGTGCATTCATGCATCCATGCATCATTCATTAATAAACAACTAAAAAAAAAGGTCTTTTTCGAGTCGTTTTTCAAGGAAACTAAATAACGAACGTTTTGAACTTCATAGAAAGAGAGAAACGGAGAAAGGACTTAAGGATCTATACTATGGATTATGGGAGAAAGAGAGCTAGGAAATACACCTTCAAGATTCCCCAGGTCGAGGAACTGGGGAAAGCTCGGAAAACTGGTGGTCAACCCCCAGGCTTTCAAGGAGAAGTATGGAAAACTTCTGCCTTTGCTCAATACCAACATGGTGGATGGAATCCTTCCCACCTTGGTACAGTTTTACGATCCAACGTATCACTGCTTCACCTTTCCAGATTATCAGCTCATGCCTACGTTAGAGGAGTACTCTCGTCTGATTGAGATACCCGTGTACGCGCAAGATCCGTACTCCGGTTTGGAAAAGAATCCTGACGACATAATCATAGATAGATTTAGGGATTGAGTCAAATTGTATGATGTTTGATCCCTATGTTTGAATCCATGATGTATGTGTTGTTATAGTCTCAATTGATGCGTAATTGGTGTATTATGAGGTGTATTTCGTGTTGGTTGTGCATTCCACTTCCCTAGGTTCGCACTGGTATGAATTGGGTGAGTTTGGAATGTGTAGAACGCTGTTTCCTGTAGGTTGGGGTTTCTGAAATTACCGGTTCGCGCCGCGTACATAGGGTGCGCCGCGAACAGGTGGGCAGAATGCCAGGAAGTTGTGATACGCACAGGTCACGCCGCGTACCCGTGTTGGCGCCGCGAAGGCGTAACTTTTTCTCGCTTCGCGCCGCGTGCATATGATTGCGCCGCGAATAGCTTGGCAGAGAGCCAAGGATTTTTGGGACACTCACTTCGCGCCGCGAACCAAGATGGCGCCGCATGCTGTTGATGTTTGTGATATTTTAAAAGTTCAAAGATGCATAACTTTTTAACTGTTTGTCCGTTTGATGTTCTGTTTCGAGCTAAACGAACCTTATAGAATAATCTATATGATGATGATTGGTTGGTTTTAGAATGATGAAAATACATGTATGCTATTTCTTATTGATGATGATGATTGGTGCAAGTACGTGTATATTTTCCATATGATGATGATGGAATCGTGATTGAATGATGTTAATATATATGAACATACTTGAATGATGATGATGATGTTTATGATGATGATGATGGTATAAGTATGTTGTATATGTTGCATTAATTCATGTTCATTGATGATACTGTATCCATAAGGGTGTGTTGGATCAGTGAAGGGCATGATTCCCATTGTGTGGAATCTGTGCTGGCAGGGCCGTATCTTGATGATGTTGGATCGTTCATGGGTTATTCCCATTTGATGATGTTGGTACCACATGCATAGTGTCAGTTCATACATATGCATAATTTATAACATGATTGGAGGTATTTCCAATGTTGTAATTGTTGATGATGTGATGGTTGTTGTTTTACTTGTTTTGAATGTCTGTTTATGAAACAATTGGGGTGAATGATGCAACTGTGATGTGTTATTGCTTTATAACCTTATAACATTTGTTAATTATGATGAGACTCACCCTTACATGTTGTCATTTTCAGATTGAGGATAGCGGCTGTTCGACTCAGTGAGGATTAGCTCATGAGTCAGTTATTTAGTAGCGTCAGGTGTCATGCTCTGATAGTTGTAACACTGGGGACGTGATGTTTAGAGTTTATGTCTGACAACTCTAGTTATGTTTTGATGTTTTGAAGGATAAGTTTTAAAGATGTTAAACTTAGTCCGTTTGATTTAATTTCCGTTGTGTTAACATGAAACGTTTTGATTTATGATGATTACCTCAGTGAATGCATGACATGGCCGAATGATGTTTATTTATTATGAATTGTGGCACCCTTATTTTCATGTACTCTGAATACTTGTTTAAATTGCTGCGGGGTTAGTAAGGGGTGTTACAATAGTGGTATCAGAGCATATTCAGTCGTTATGACCAGAGTCTTAGTGTTTGTTTTGTTTTCCTGTGTATGCGACTAGTAGGAGTTAACTGTCGATACTTCTGTTCTGATTAAATTGGTTGTGATTTAAGCAGAACAATGGTTGGAAGAGGAGGAATAAACGACGATGCTATCCCTGAGGCTCTGGGCATGATTGCTGGTGTGTTGGGAGGGAAATGCCAATGGAGCTGCGATTGGTGCTGACAGGCAGCTGAACAGTTTTCAGAGGAACAATCCTCCATTGTTCAAGGAAGATAATCTCAAGCTGAAGTCATCTCACTCTCGCGAGTTAGTTGACAGAAAAGGGAAGAAGCCTATGGATAAGGGTAAGCCATATGGTAGAGGTAATCCAAAGACTGGTGGTTGGAAGAAGCCTAGCGGGGGAGACTCCAATGCTTTTGTCAGGTGCTATAACTATGGTGAGGTCGGGCACCATAGGAATGAGTGCAAGCTGAACCAGAAGCAGTGCTTCAAGTGTGAAGAAGTGGGTCATTTTGCCGCTGATTGTAAGAAGAAGATTGTGACTTGTTACAATTGTGGTGAAGAGGGGTCACATTAGCCCACAGTGTCCTAAAACGAAGAAGAACCAAGCTGGAGGAAAGGTTTTTGCTTTGTCTGGATCAGAGACCACTCCGGAGGATAGACTAATTAAAGGTATGTGTTTTATTCATGGCACACCTTTAGTTGCGATTATTGATACTAGAGCAACTCATTCTTTTATTTCTTTGGATTGTGCTAAGAGGTTGAATTTGGAAATATCTGAAATAAATGGAAGTATGGTTATTGAAACTCCAGCGTCGGGTTCAGTAACTACTTCGTCTGCATGCTTGAAATTGTCCGATTGACATTTTTGGTAGAGAATTCGGGATGGACTTAGTGTGCCTTCCGTTAAAACAACTCGATGTAATCCTGGGGATGAACTGGTTAAAATTTTACTGTGTTCACATCAACTGTTTTTCGAAGACAGTAATCTTTCCTGAAGGAGTTAATTCTGATGATCTAGAGATGACAGCTAGACAGGTGGATGAAGCTATCAAGAATGGTGCAGCGGTGTTTATGTTGTTTGCATTGGCGAATTCGAAGGAAAGAGTAGTGAGTAGTGATAACGCAAAAATGTATCGTTTATTTGACTTGATTTACATAGATTATTTCTCTATTTTATTTAAATTAAGTTGCTTTATGTTGGTATTATGCTGGTATTTTCATTGTTTTAGGTTTTATGTTCGTTTTGAGGACTATTTGTGAAAAGGAGAAGAAATGGAGCTAAATCCACTGCTATTTATGCTTAAAAGATGAAAAAGGGGTGCTGAAGTATGTGAGGGGTGCAAATAGGATGGACCAAGTTTGGAAGTCCAGCCCAGCTATGAAGAAGCTGAGACGCCCGTCTAAGGGCCCAATTGCATGGAGACGCTCGTCTCCAAAGTCCAAGGGCCACGTCATCAAAGGAGACGTCCGTCTCCCAAGTTCACCCACGTTCATAGGACACGTCACATGAAGGAGACGTCCGTCTCCAACAATCTAGCCACTTTGAGACCCACGTCTCAAGACTCGTTCAAAGATAATTTAAATTTGAAGGCCCACGTCTCCGTTCTATACTCCACCAACCAAGTCTTCCTATATTTTCTCAACATCCCACGCCATGATCTCCACTACTTCTCACATGATGCTGAAAGTAACTTCCACTTCCATTCACTATATAAAGAGTCTGAGCATTCATTTGAAGACATCCAAGTTTTAGGCGCGGAAGCGCTGCTCATAGTTTTAGGCATAAATTATCACTTTGTAAAAGTGGTAGTTTCTCACATTGAGGAACTACCACACCATTAGTTTTAGGCCTACAATTTATGTACTCTTGGATCACAATCTTGCCGACATTACTTCAAAGCTTCATTCAAGTTTCAAGATTTGTTTTGTTCGCAATTTAATTCAAGTTTATTTCGTCTGCTTTACTTCCAGGTTTATTTATTTGCAATTATTTTAGTTTCTTGTTCTTATAATATTGTTTTATCATTACAAATCTAGTTACGCACATGTTCATGGTTAGTAATTATAATTTCATGTTTATTAATTATAATTTCATGTTTAGTAATTATAATTTCATGTTTGTTCCTTTAAGTATGTCTGGCTAATTTATTTAGATGTCGGTACGTAAAGTAATTTAACCGTAGGGATCCGAAATAAATTGGCTTAATTATGTTTTATTAAATATCACTTGTTTTTGGTTTGTATGTCTAATTTAATTAGTAAGTCTTAAAATCAATAGAGCGAAACTTTGAGGTCTTAAGACGGTCAAAGGTTAAAATCAATAGAGCGGAAAGTTTGAGATCTTTAATTGGATAGTAGACATAGGACATTAGTTTTAAGGATGACGAAAGCGTATTAGAACTAATTAGAACTTATTTATTTTCAAAAAGTGTTTTTAAACCCGCGCGGGATGGAGAAAGCGTACGTTAGGGATATTAGCATGTTCCGAGTCAACAGAGCGAGAGTTTGAGATTAAGAGATTTAAGTAGATAACGACTTCATAAAACAAGCATTTTATTAACTATGTTGTTTTCAAAAAGCGTTTCTAAATCTGGTGGGATGGCGAAAGCGTACATTAAGAGTTAGGATCGTAGTCTGAATCAATAGAGCGAGAGTTTGAGAGGGGGACTTTTAAATAACATAGTTAGTAAAGATCTTTGATTTAATTAGAATCTGGCCAATGGAACTTTGGATCACCTAAGTTAGATGAAATACATACTGATATCCGTTTGTTATTATATTTTTACATAGATTTAAGATTTTAGTTTCCCCATTTATAAAAAAACCAAATATCATTAGCCTTAGCTTTACATAGTAACTTTAGATAACGGTAGGTCGATTTATAGTCCCTGTGGATTCGATATCTTTTAAAACTACATGACACGACTGTGCACTTGCAGCTATCCTGACTAATAGACACGTAAAGTCGCGATCAAGTTTTTGGCGCCGTTGCCGGGGACTATTTAAGTCGATATCGTAACTCGCTGTTACACCGTAGAGACTAAGGCATTTTTTTTTCTTTCTTTTCATTTACTACTATGTATCACCCAAACTTTTTCTATAACCCCCACTCCCAGTATTTCGAGGAATCACCTGGATCCTATAAATCCGATCTCGAAATACTATTGGAGAATTTCAATGCTGCGCCACCAATTCATTCTCACCCAAATTACCTCTGCAACTCCCACTCTCAACATTTCGAGGAACCACAAGAAACCTACAATCCAAACCTCGAAACATTAATTGGGGATTACAATTCGACACTAGCTTATCCTCAACCGGATTCCCTCTACAATCACCAATCCCAACATTTTGAGGAACCACAAGAATTTTATAATCCCAACCAAACCTATCCTCAACCGAATATCCTCTACGATCACCACAATCAATATTTTGAGGAGTCGCCAGAACCCCATAAAACCGACCTCGAAATAATAATGGAAAATTTTAATGAAACATCTATGATGACAAGGAACTTTGTGGAAACACAAAATGCGACGCTAACCTACTTCGAGGAACCACAAGAATCCTATAACTCTAACCTTGAAGCATTAATAGAGGATTTCAATGCAACGCCAACTTATCATCAACCAAATTTCCTCTACGATCACCACGCCCAACATTTCGAGGAGTCGCAAGATTATCATAAATCCAACCTCGAAATCTTAATGGAGGAATTCGTCGAAGCACAAACTCTCTCTAGGCTAGAATCTATGATGACGAAGGACTTTGAGGAAACGCAAAATGCAACGCTATCTCCCTTTGAAGAACCTCATGAATCCCATAATTTTAACTTCAAAACATCAATGGAGGATCCCGACGAGACGCTGACTCACTCTAGATTAGAAGCCATGATGGAGCACTTTGTAGAGACACAAACCGTCCAAAACCAAGAGTTTATCAAACAAAGTCTTCAAAATAATGAAACCCTTAGGCAACTGACCACTATGGTCGAGTCCCTCGCGACTCACAACATGGCATTAGAGACTCAAGTCTCCCAACTTGAACAAAAACCACTAGGAGACTTACTTGAGGAGTATATTGACACAACCATTAGTGAAAAAAAAATTGAAATTCCTGAGGAGAGTGATTATGAGATTGAGGAGAGTGATTATGAGATTGAGGAAAGTGGTGATGTGGTTGAGAAGAGTTCTAGTGAGAAAAGAATGGAGATTAAGAAAAATCCACCAACACCATCTAAAAGGGAGGTTTTAGAAGAGGTAGAGAGGGAAGTGTCGCACGCTCGTGAAAAATGAACAGAGTCGCCACTAATATATTTATCCCATAAGGGAAAGGAATATTAGGAAACCTAAAAAGGGGGAGGAACAAGGTCTTACGACCAGAGAACCTAGGTACGGGAGTCGGTTACGCAAGGGGAAGGTATTAGCACCCCTCGCGCCCATCGTACTCGATGGTATCCACCTATGTTCGTTTCTATCTAAAGGGTGTGTACTATGTCTATGTCTATATGTGAATGAATGCAGAATGTAGGGAAAATAAAGAATTGTACTCGCACGGGCCCTACCCCGCTGCCTACGTATCCTTTTCAGGAATCAGAGTTACCGTAGCTCGACTCACGTTTTTCTGTTTGTTTTTGTGTTTTTTAGTTGGGCGGAGTTAACGTTCACGCTCTTGCATAAGGGATCGCCTACGATGCGTTCGAGCGGAAATAACATTGCCCTTAGAAAGAAGAAAAAGAGAGATTGGTTTGTGTTTTTTTAGGGTAATTCCATGATGACAAAACCCACTACAAGGCTTTGCACCACTTCCTTACTTTGCTTTAAATCTGATCATTTATTAGGTGTTTTAAGTGTTTTTGGTTGGTGTTTTTTAAGGGAGTTTGTTTGTGACTTAGATCATACCAAAAAGAGTTTTTTTTGAATATTAGAGAACGCACATCGAGGCCTACGCCACAATCGATTCTCTAACTAGCGGTTAAGAAAATACAGATTTTTTGAGTATTTAGAGAATGCACATCGAGGCCTACGCCATAATCGTTTCTCTAAATAGCGGTTAAGAAATACACCGAGGCCTACGCCTCAATCATTTCTCTTCCGCTAAGTAGGAAAGAACATACATCGGGGCCTACGCCCCAATCATTTCTTTCCTACTACGAAAAGAAAAAACGGTATGATCCTTATCAGTATTTATTAAGTTTTTTAAGGTTGAAAAAAAAGAAAAAGGAAATTAGAAAGGGAACTAAACCTATTTTCTAATCTAATGTTGTTGTTTTATGTACAAAGAGATTTACCTAAAGTTAACATGCTAATGAAATCGATTCTAAAAGGAGAATACAAATGATATTAACATAGGCCAAAGTTATGGCCAAAAAATAAGCAACAAAATCGCACAACAATTATACGCAAATAACATGGAAGTGGTATGAAAGAAATAAAAGAAGCAATTCAAAAATTAGTACTAAAATTAATCTAAAAAACACTACCATTTTTATGAGTTTTTTGAGTGTTAAGGGGGTTCTAATTCAAGCCTAAATTGTACTAAAAAACTAAATCCTAATAAGCCTAAACTAGTATTTTTATTGTTTTTCTATGTCATTTTTATTACCTAAAATATATGAAGCACTAAGTAAAAACCCAAGATCTATCTAAAAGAAAAGGTAAATTACGGGGGTGAATGTTAAAATTGATCGTGTAAAGGGAGTAAGATGGCGCAGGCCCAGGGATTGAGGCCCAAAGCTGTTAGTTTTGTTATTCAGATTATTGACCAAAAAGTGGAAGTGTAACGGGCCTAAGTGTTGTGCGAATAGGGGGTTTCATACCAGGCCCAAATGCAGATTGCTTTGATTCACTACATCCAATTTTTATTCAGATTTTATGGATTGTTATCAGACTTTGGTTATACAAAATTAAAAAGAAAGGAATTAAATTAAAAAGTAAAAATAACAAAAAATAGGAAAGGGGATTAGGGTTATTATCTGTGCGACGTATCAGCTTTCCAACGAAGCTTCTTCTTCTTCCTTTGGCTCAGACGATCGGCGCGCAGCGCACTTCATCTTTTCCGGTCGAACTCATCGACACAGCCGCGAGAGATTTCCCCCTCAGTCTCACATCTCGTCTCTTTTCTCCGACGAAACTCTCAATCTCTCTCGACTCAAACACTCGCCGCCGCGGCTGGAGGAATCAGCCTTCTTTGACGAAGACTTGGCCTATGTTGCCGTGAAACCAAGGACGAAGCAGCGCTTCAATTCTGCGGCCTTCTTCTGATTCACTTTCGTTGTAGCAATTCTTGATGCGGACGATGCTACGTTATTGTTGCAGTGTACAGCGATGAGGATGAACGAAGCGTTGATGTGTGAGGTTCGATGGTGATTGTGGAGCATCTCGCAGATTGTTAAAGCTTTGGATTGAATGGATGAATTGCAAGTTGAAGGCGCATTGCGAGGTTGCGTATTGCAGATGGAGATTGATGAAGATTATAAAGATTCGTTGTTGCCTTGGCTTTGAAGAAGATGATGAGATGAATTGAAGGTGATGTTGTTCGGTGAAGATTGAAGAGCTTGTTACGATTTTTGCCACAGGTTTGTGATTCTGAAGTTTCTTTCCCCTTTCTGTTATGAGTTTGTTACTCCCTTTTCCTCTTCTTATTTTCTGTTTAGTTTCTGGTGATGATGATGATGAGATTGAACAGTGGTGAATATGTTTGAAGATTGTTGAAGGTTGATGTGATGTGTGATGAATGAAGATGAAGATGATGGAGAAATGGACGTGTGTGTTATGGTGTTGAAGATGGATGATTGAAGGTGGAAGAAGAGTGGTGGTGAAGATGAATGATTAAAGGTGGAGAATGGAGAAAGTGGTGAAAGGATCAGAAGATGGTGGTGAATGAGCGTGAAAAAGCTGTGATTGAAGGTGATGGATCAGTTATATAGAGATGGAGGTTTGAGAATTCAGTTAGAGGTGAGTAGATGAGAGCCCTTGGATTGAGAAAATCTGTTATGAATTGGAGGGTGAGGATTTAGTCGGTTATGAGTTTGAGAAAGTTTGTTGGCTTTCTGTTTTCTGTTACTTGTTAGTTATCGATTGTTAGAGGTTAGAGAGGTTAGTTATAAAGTTGGTTAGAATGCTGGAAGTGACAGTTAACTGTGAATGAATTCTGTTGGTCAGTTGGTTTGGAATTGGTTAGTAATAAAACTTGTTATGAACTTGGTAAGGCTTTTGTGTGTTTGAATGTGAAATGGTTTTTTAGAGTTTGACTTGTATGAATTGTAAACATGTGATGAATGAATGGCTGGATTGTGAACTTTGTTTTTTTGCAGGTTGGATGCCTTTGATTTTATGGACCTCAATAAACTGATCTTGTGGCTGCCACTGCAGGTTCGAAGTTATGTTGGTTTATGGCTCTTTGCAGCTGAAGCTTATGGTTTTTGTGGGACTGATATAAACACTTGGTATTGATTTATGTGTGGAATTCTGAAGTTGAACTTGAGGTGATGAAGGTTCTGTATATGTTTTTTTTTGTGTGTTGCAGGGCCACGGTTGATACTCGGTGAGGCTGGGCCAGATGTTACACTTGGAGCATTGAACTACATCTGCGAATGAACCCGTATGAGCAGGTCTGTTGCCGCGAATGACATATACACTCAACTGATCTTCTCAATTCGCATTCTGCATATTGCATCTTCTACATACTAGTGAGTGAGCTTGCATTATGTATGGCTGCCTGGTCTTAAGCTTCACTCAGTCCCTTTGTGCGTGTCGTAAACTGTAACCATATTGGATGAACTGCCGTGAAATTCTCGCAGGCTCTTTTTCTTGTATTATATGACTTTGACTTGTGCCCTATGTATGGATTGACATGAAGCTAGGGCTGGTTTATTTATGATGATGCAGGGCTGTTAATATTGAATTCTGAACAGGCTTACCGTCTTGAACCGATGCGGATTCTTTTTGGTTTCAAAATGCAGGTGCTTGTAACGCTTTCCCAAGGCTGGCTGTAAGTTCATGGAAGCAATTTGTGAGCAATGCTTTGGCAAAGTTTGGAAGAAGATCAACATGAAGTTTTAGGATTGAAGAAGAACATAGGTTTAGAAATTTTAGAATTTAGGAATTTGATGTAATGGGAATGATTGAAGTTGTAATGGTAATGTGTAGTGTATGGCTTCATGTTCAGCACTGTTTGTTCCTTTTTTTTGTAGAGTTTGGAATTTTTGTGTTATAGCTCGGGCCGAATTGGACACTTAAAATGAAAGGGGACCTTTGAATATTTTTGTAATGGATATTGATTTTGTATGTAAGTTTGTAATGAATGATGATGTTGAATGAAACTTGAAAAGGTATGGTGCTCTTGTAATCCTTGTGAACTCGATGATCCATTTTCAATTTGCAAAGCATCTCTCCTCTTTTTTACTAGCCTTTGACCGATACCTTGTTATTTAAATCTCAAGAACTTGCACATCAATACTTAGGAACAATGAATCCCAATCACCTTGCATCTTAAGAAAGCTTGGTTCACCTAACAAGTCTTCACATTCAAATTTTAATGACAACTCTTGAACCTTTGACTTTAATTCTCACGATCCAAATTAACTTGCTATTGAAGTAACGAGTATATGATGAGAATTAGAAATTGTGTTGAGCAACTCAATCTTCTATGCTGTTGCATTTGTAATTCAATCCACCATAACAACAATGCTTCGAAAGAGTCCTTGAAGAAGATAATAATCGAACATAGAAGAACTCCTTAACACGAAATCCAGTGAACTCAAATGAAACAACAATCTCAGACACCATGCGTAAGTAGCTCTAATCTCTTGATACACACGGGGATATAGACCTTAATCCTTTGAACTTAGTACATATTGAGATATAGTACCCTTGTATCCTTTGAATGAATGTGAGAGCCTCAAAGTAGTATAGGAACCCTAATTCTTCACGATCCTTGATTCCAATGCCCGATTTATTGATTAATGATGTGTGATGCGTTAAATGACCTAGTGGAGGTATGCAGATGAAATGCGAAGCTAAAGCCAGATAAAAATTAAGGGGTAGGACAAATTTGGGGTATGACAGGAAGCACCTATTATTATTCCTCTTCCCTATACCCCACCGATTTCTTTCCCGCAAAGTTTTGTGGAAGCTAAGGTAGACTCCAAATCCATAATGTATGTGAAGATATTGGAAAATATCCACACTAATGCACCCTTATTTGAAGTCTTGCATAAAAAGAGAAATTTAGAAAACCATGAAACTAAGGATATCGTTAGTGATAAGAGGGTAAGGTTAATCTTTGAGGTGGTGGATAATATCACTAAGCCCGAACTTGAAAAGCTGATACTTAGGATCGATCCAGAACCGCCACCACGATTTCAAAAGAATGAACCACCCCATAGAAGAAAGAAAAGAAAAGGTGAGGGATATGTGAGATGGCTTGATAAGTGGCCATGGAAAACGAGGTTTGCTAAAATTTCAACCGAGGAGTCATTCTCGAGAGAACCACCTTGAGTGCTTGCACTCTTAAGCCGTCGAGCTAGCGACGTTAAACAAAGCGCTGCGTGGGAGGCAACCCACGAGTTTTCAGTTTAATGTTTTCCTTTTATTGTTTGAATTTGCAGATAATAAAGGTATGGATCGCTTGTCACGTCTCGTCCATATCTAGGCGAAAAATCTATAGACGATCATCTTAAAGATGAATGAGTCTCCACGCACATTCCTACGAGTGTTGTTGCTGGTGGTGACACCATTGATGAGCATGATAGGAGAAGATATTTCCTCCGGACGCGGAGTAGATTTGGTCGTGATAGCTCACCGGTAGCATCCATATAGGTTCTGTCTTTTCTTCTCCACCTTGGATCGAAACATTGAGGACAATGTTTGGTTTAAGTGTGGGGGAGAAGCTTTACCCGCTTTCATTTGTTGCTTTATTGTTTTCTAG
Organism: Vicia villosa; assembly: GCF_029867415.1. Taxonomy (NCBI): domain Eukaryota; kingdom Viridiplantae; phylum Streptophyta; class Magnoliopsida; order Fabales; family Fabaceae; genus Vicia; species Vicia villosa. The sequence goes on from NC_081180.1 coordinate 151,434,817, forward strand.
TTATGTTGTCAAGTCTTTATATATGATTTTCTGTTATCGAATTTCCCCCGAAATTTTAAAAATTTTAACCTCTAACAAAAATTTGAATTTTGACGCATGGCATACACACTCTGAAAGTATAGAGGGTGTCACACTTTAGGCATTGTTAGAAAGACTTGGAGATGTTTCAACAACATCGATACTGTCCTGACACCCTAAACCCCCTCATTATGTGATATCAATTTGGATGCCCATTATTTCGATACCTTAGGCTCAAGTTTTCAAAGTAGCTCTTAAGTAGTTTATATTAGCAGTCGGCACCATCTTAAGCACAAACTACGTAGGGAGTCGATGAATATAAGTGAATGATCTGTTTTTTTTTTTAAAATGATTTAATTGAAGAATAACCTTCTAAGTTAGGTGACCCTCACCCGGTCATTTAGCCCAATGGTTGTTAAGCCAATAAGGATTTAATAATTAGCACCCGCTGTTGGTTGGCCCTAGAGGTCACTGGTACTGGGCTTGGTAGGGTGGACTACGGTCTGATCCCCCGCAACCGCAGTTGGGAAAGATGGGGCTTTACCATTTAAAAAACCAGAACCCCGTGCTAAATAAAAAGGATCATAGTTGCTAACCGATTTCCCCTACAATGTGCGTGTACGGATAACGGGCATAATGTGATTGCGCTTGAATGAAAAGAGTGAAAGGAAAAACGAGAGATATAGGTAGAGTTATAATGGCATAATTTGAATTGGTTTGTATAAGGAGGGAGTTTTTGACATTGTGTCATTACGGTATCCTTGGTGTTGGCATTTAGTACCGATCGATCTAACCTTAGCCTAGTAACCACGTATGACTAGGAGTCGTGTCGTGCCTTTGTTTCAAAGACGTTGCTAAATCATTTTCTTTTACCGTGTGGTTGATTGCTTGAGGACAAGCAATGGTTTAAGTGTGGGGGTATTTGATAACGCGAAAATGTATCGTTTATTTGACTTGATTTACATAGATTATTTCTCTATTTTATTTAAATTAAGTTGCTTTATGTTGGTATTATGCTGGTATTTTCATTGTTTTAGGTTTTATGTTCGTTTTGAGGACTATTTGTGAAAAGGAGAAGAAATGGAGCTAAATCCACTACTATTTATGCTTAAAAGATGAAAAAGGGGTGCTGAAGTATGTGAGGGGTGCAAATAGGATGGACCAAGTTTGGAAGTCCAGCCCAGCTATGAAGAAGCTGAGACGCCCGTCTAAAGGCCCAATTGCATGGAGACGCCCGTCTCCAAAGTCCAAGGGCCACGTCATCAAAGGAGACGTCCGTCTCCCAAGTTCACCCACGTTCATAGGACACGTCACATGAAGGAGAAGTCCGTCTCCAACAATCTAGCCACTTTGAGACCCACGTCTCAAGACTCGTTCAAAGATAATTTAAATTTGAAGGCCCACGTCTCCGTTCTATACTCCACCAACCAAGTCTTCCTATATTTTCTCAACATCCCACGCCATGATCTCCACTACTTCTCACATGATGCTGAAAGTAACTTCCACTTCCATTCACTATATAAAGAGTCCGAGCATTCATTTGAAGGCATCCAAGTTTTAGGCGCGGGAAGCGCTGCTCATAGTTTTAGGCATAAATTATCACTTTGTAAAAGTGGTAGTTTCTCACATTGAGGAACTACCACACCATTAGTTTTAGGCCTACGATTTATGTACTCTTGGATCACAATCTTGCCGACATTATTTCAAAGCTTCATTCAAGTTTCAAGATTTGTTTTGTTCGCAATTTAATTCATGTTTATTTCGTCTGCTTTACTTCCAGGTTTATTTATTTTCAATTATTTTAGTTTCTTGTTCTTATAATATTGTTTTATCATTACAAATCTAGTTACGCACATGTTCATGGTTAGTAATTATAATTTCATGTTTAATAATTATAATTTCATGTTTAGTAATTATAATTTCATGTTTGTTCCTTTAAGTATGTCTGGCTAATTTATTTAGATGTCGGTACGTAAAGTAATTTAACCGTAGGGATCCGAAATAAATTGGCTTAATTATGTTTTATTAAATATCACTTGTTTTTGGTTTGTATGTCTAATTTAATTAGTAAGTCTTAAAATCAATAGAGCGAAAGTTTGAGGTCTTAAGACGGTCAAAGGTTAAAATCAATAGAGCGAAAGTTTGAGATCTTTAACTGGATAGTAGACATAGGACATTAGTTTTAAGGATGGCGAAAGCGTATTAGAACTAATTAGAACTTATTTATTTTCAAAAAGTGTTTTTAAACCCGCGCGGGATGGCGGAAAGCGTACGTTAGGGATATTAGCATGTTCCGAGTCAACAGAGCGAGAGTTTGAGATTAGGAGATTTAAGTAGATAACGACTTCATTAAACAAGCATTTTATTAACTATGTTGTTTTCAAAAAGCGTTTCTAAATCTGGTGGGATGACGAAAGCGTACATTAAGAGTTAGGATCGTAGTCTGAATCAATAGAGCGAGAGTTTGAGAGGGGGACTTTTAAATAACATAGTTAGTAAAGATCTTTGATTTAATTAGAATCTGGCCAATGGAACTTTGGATCACCTAAGTTAGATGAAATACATACTGATATCCGTTTGTTATTATATTTTTACATAGATTTAAGATTTTAGTTTCCCCATTTATAAAAAAACCAAATATCATTAGCCTTAGCTTTACATAGTAACTTTAGATAACGGTAGGTCGATTTATAGTCCCTGTGGATTCGATATCTTTTAAAACTACATGACACGACTGTGCACTTGCAGTTATCCCGACTAATAGACACGTAAAGTCGCGATCAAGTAGCGAACTACCCGTGGTATGTGATTTTCCAGAAGTTTTTCCGGAAGAAGTGAATGAATTACCACCAGAAAGAGAAGTAGAGTTTTCTATTGAATTGATTCCGGGAACTAGTCCAGTGTCGATGGCACCGTATCGTTTGTCACCGTCTAAGTTGACTGAACTGAAGAAGCAGTTGGAAGAATTGCTTGAGAAGAAATTCATCCGTCCTAGTGTTTCTCCGTGGGATGCACCTGTGTTGTTAGTGAAGAAGAAAAAAGGTTCAATGAGGTTGTGTGTGGATTACAGACAATTGAACAAGGTTACTATCAAGAATCGGTATCCATTGCCGAGTATTGATGATTTGATGGATCAGCTGGTTGGGGCGCGTGTGTTTAGTAAGATTGATCTGAGGTCTGGGTATCACATAATTCGTGTGAAAGACGATGATATTCAGAAGACTGCTTTCAGAACAAGGTATGGGCATTATGAGTATTCGGTAATGCCGTTTGGGGTTACTAATGCACCTGGTGTATTTAAGGAGTATATGAATATGATATTTCATCCTTATCTCGATAAATTCGTAGTGGTGTTTATAGATGATATCCTAATATATTCTAAGAGTGATGAAGAACATGCGGAACATCTCAGAACTGTGTTGGAGTTGTTAAAAGAGAAGCAACTTTTTGCCAAACTGTCAAAGTGTGAATTTTGGTTAGAAGAGGTCAGTTTTCTTGGACATGTGATTTCCAAGAATGGTATTGCTGTCGATCCTACCAAGATAGAGGCTGTATCTCAGTGGGAAGCTCCGAAGTCAGTTTCCGAAATCCGTAGTTTTCTTGGTCTGGCAGGTTATTACAGGAAGTTCATTGAAGGATTTTCAAAGTTAGCATTGCCGTTAACTAAATTAACCAGAAAGGGTCAGGCTTTTGTTTGGGATGTAAAATGTGAGGAAGGATTCCAAGAGCTGAAGAAGAGGTTGACTAGTGCTCCTATTTTGATTTTGTCAAATCCAACAGAATCATTTGTGGTTTATTGTGATGCTTCGTTGATGGGTTTAGGTGGTGTACTGATGCAGAATCAACAGGTGGTCGCTTATGCACCAAGACAACTCAAAGTGCATGAAAGGAATTATCTGACTCATGATTTAGAGTTGGCAGTGGTAGTTTTTGTTTTGAAGTTGTGGCGAC